>NC_054597.1:18270815-18318315 GCF_004785595.1 Juglans microcarpa x Juglans regia | reverse complement strand
TCTATTTTCTTTTTCTTTCTTTTTTCGTTCCCCGTGTTACGTAGCTCTTGAAAACCAAAAATTCCCTTTTTTCATCTCGTGTGTTCAGTAGGCAAAAAACAAAAAAAAAAAAACTTGAATTTGAATTCCCATGTCCCACGCAAGCTGCTTCCTTTCTTTTCTTTTTCCGGAAAAGAGAATTGAAAAGCCCCCAAGACCTGATCTCCAGCTTCTCGGCAAATCCAATTCAAAAACCAAATTTGAATTCAAATTTTGTGCGTTACGTCCGCATGCCAAAAACTGCTTTTTCCTTTTCGTGTATGTGTCAAAGCCAAAGATCAAACTAGCTCGCGCAAGTCACAAAATAATTACCCCTATTGCATGCATTTTTCTCTTGTATTCAGCAGCTTTTATATTCAAATAATGTCTTCATTTAAATGAGAGAGTTTCTAGATGGTAGGCTTGTAAAATTGGGTCTTTATTTTTTGAAATCTAAAATAAAATTTAAATAACAACTATAAAGCCAAAAATCAACAAAAAAAAATTAAATAAATTTAGACTGACGTTAAAGTTAAGAGGTGATAAAATATACTAAATTATACAAGTCATCAATCCACGTGATACAAGCTATGGAAGAGTGAAACATAAATTAGGGCCTATTATTATGATTATGTGATTAAAGGCCTTGGACTTGTTTATTTTATTAAAGGGGTTTATTTTATTAGTTATTATAATTAGTCTAAAATAATTGGGCTTGAGAATGCTTGCCCACATATGTCTTATTTCTTATAAACTAGGGTTTTTGTGAAGGCCTTATATTTTGGCTAATGGCTAATTTGGAAAGTTACATTTTAGGAACTAAGGCTTCAAAAGGAAACTGTGGCGTTACTGTAGCTGCGACATTGTTCATCCAGGGACATTTTGGGTAAAATGGGCTTTATTTTGGCTAGGGTTTTAATTAAGTTATAGTTTAAATACTCTTTGTTGCCTTATGTTAAGAAATTTTATAAAATTTGATGAATTTATTCATTATTAGTTGAGTTTTACTCCTCTTATTCTTAATTGAACTTTTGAACTTATCAAAAGTAAATTACAACTTTTGTGGCGTTCCTCCTTATAATCTGGGATCTTGAGACATGTTTTTCAACGGGTCTAGATTTTAATATAATCTAAGTTTTTGAAACGAGTTATGATCGGGTCTAGATTCTCCATCCATTGGCTTGATTTTGACTTTCTTGGGTGAGTTTTGAAATTGACTGTGGGTTCAAGGGATTCCATTTCCCACAGGTTCATATCATTTGGTATCAGAGTTAGGTTTCCAATCAGGTCTGATTCTATCTTTTAATTTCTTGCATCCTTAAATTTAATTATAGGGTTTTATTGTTTTAGGGTTGTAAAAAAAAAAAACAAAAAGTAGGCTGCTGAAATTCTTAGGGTTTTGGGTTTGGCTGAAATTTGCATCACCTAGGGTTTCAGAATTCTAGGATTTTTTGCATCTCTAAGTTTGTCAATTGCTTAGATGCCGTTTCATTGTTTCTTATTGTCAATTCTTGTGTGCTTGAATTCAATTGCTTAATTTTCACAATTGAATATTGCTGTTTGTAATTGAATTAGAGAATAAAAAGGAAAAGAAAAAAAAAGAGAAGGAGAAGAAGAAAAGAAAATGTAACATATTCAAATATTGCTATATAGTTACAATAAAAAGAAAGAAAAACATGTGTTGATTGAGCTTTATCATCAAATGGGCTGAATACATCTTTCTAGTTGGTATCTTGTTTTATAATTACTCTTTCCCTCGTATAAATTCCTTGAGTCTCGTGTCATTTTATTCCTTCATTGTTTCTTGTTCTTGTTTCTTGGATCAATATTAAGGTTGTATTGTCTTGATTTAGTTCAACTAGTTCTTAAAGAACTTGAGTGGGAAAACTATTGAGGTAAAAAGCAAGAGAGTGTGAGACCATTATTGGAAAAAAGCTAATTACGAGTGAAACATGAGTGGAGTGCCATTATTCAAGTGTAACACAAAAGGGAGTGTGTGAGATTTTTCACTAACATTCTTTTTGTGCAACACATTACGATGTCTCATAGGAGTGACTCATCACCAAAAGGGATGGCAGATAACTCATCCTTTGTGTTGCAAGCCATGCAACAACAGTTTGAGCGGGTGAACTTGGTGTTAGGTGAAGTGAGAGATAAGATGGATCATCAAGATGCAGTAATTAGAAATTTACAGGGCAGGAGAGATAGGAAGCGATGTGAGTCTAGTGTTGAAAATGGGTATGAGAATGAAAGGTATGGTGATTCTTTTGTTGCTAAGCATGCACTCAATACATAAATTAAAATGGATGATATATAGCAGTAGAGCGAGAACATTTTTCATACTAGATGCCACATCAACAATAAGGTATGTAATATGATCATTGATGAGAGGAGTTGTATTAATTTGACTGGCACTACTTTAGTTGAGAAATTAAATTTATCTACCTTGAAACACCCTAGACCAAACAAGTTGCAGTGGTTGAGTGATTGTGCGGAGGTTATGGTAAATAAGCAAGTGCTTGTTTCTTTTTCGATTGGGAAATACCAGGATATGGTGCTTTGTGATGTAGTACCTTTTCATGCTAGCCATATTTTGTTGGAGAAGTCGTGGCAGTATGATAGGAAGGTGATCCATAATAGGTTAAGGAACATGTACAGTTTTAAAAAGGATGAAAAAATAATCAAACTTGTTCCTTTAACTCCAACACAGGTCCATGGGGGCTAATTGAAACTGAATAGTGAGATTGAGCTAAAAAGTAAGAGGGAATGTGAGATTGAGAAAAAGAAACATTGAGGTTGAAAAGGAGAGAGAGGGAGAGAAAAATAAGAGAAAAAAGATGAGGGTGAAGTTGAAACCTCAAGAAAAAGAGAGAATGAGTTGAAAAACAATTGTGAGGCCGAGAGTTTAAAAAAAGAGGAGAGTGAAAAAGAAAAAGAGTGTGAGAATAAAAACAGAATGAGGTCGAAACATCAAAAGAAAGAGAGAGTGAAAAAGAAAATAGAGAAGTGGCTGAGAGTTAAGAAAAAAGAGTGGAGCCATGAGAGGAAAAAGAAAGAGAGATTGTAGAGAGAAACATAAAGACAAAAATGAGTTTTTATGTTAAGACAAGCTTTTATACTAACGAATTTAACGACTCTTTGCCTAGTGTTGTTGTCTCTTTGTTGCAGGGATATGAGGTCATGATTTCTAGCGGTGTGTTTAGTAGATTGTCACCTATTAGAGAGATAGAACACTATATTGATTGTGTCAAGTGCGACAATTCATATCCAACCTTTCTTTGAAGAACATAAGTCCTTGACACAATTGAAGGGACAAGGTAAGTTGTTGACTAGAATACATGCTAAGTGGGAAGACTATATTGAGGCTTGTCCTCATGTAATTATAAACACACACGGTGAGGAAAATTTTGTAGTTAATGCATTAGCAAGAAGGTATATCCTTATCATCATTTTAGATGCAAAGTTATTGAGACTTGAATATGATAAAAAATTGCATGCTAATGACGATGACTTTGGTAGTATGTATGGAGCATGTGAGAAAGCATCGTTTGGTAAATTCTAGAAACTAGATTGGTACTTGTTTAGAGAAAATAGACTTTGTGTGCCTACAGGTTTTATGCGTAAGTTACTTGTGTGTGATAGATATGGTGGTTTGTTGGGTAACTTTGGTGTAAGAATACTTTTGATGTGTTAAATGAACGTTTATGAGAGTATCATTTGCCATTCATTCACGTGTTGTATAAACTTTTGTGGAAGTATAATTTGTCATTCATTAACGTGTTTTATAAACGTTTGTGGGAGTATCATTTGTCATTCATTGAATTGTTAGATGGACGATTGCGGGAGTATCATTTGCCCTTACTAGAGTGTGCATATAATAAAATCTTGCATACTTCTAATTTCTTATTCTCTGTTTGAAATTGTTTATGGTTTTTATCCACTTACTCCTTTAGCTTTGGTACTTTTGCTTGTTGATGACACTAGTAGCTTGGATGGACCTTTTCAAATTCTTGAAAAAATTAATGAAAATGCATATAAAGTGGATCTTCCAGGTAAGTATTATGTTTCTGCTATTTTCAATGTTAATAACATTTTTCCCTTTGATGCAGGTGGAGATTCAAGGTTGAATCCTTTTGAGGAGATGGAGAATAATGGGAACCAAGGTAGGTCCTATCTTAAATATCCTTTGCAAGTTCCAGATGAACCAATTACAAGATCAAGAGCTAAGAAGATCAAGGAAGCAATGCAAGGATTGGTGCAATCCACTTGGGACGACTCTAAAAAGAGCTAAATATTCAAGATGGGCTTGAGAGAAGGAGATCCAATGATCATCCACATGATACAAGCTATGGAAGAGTGAAACATAAATTAGGGCCTATTATTATGATTATGTGATTAAAGGCCTTGGACTTGTTTATTTTATTAAATGAGCTTATTTTATTAGTTATTATAATCAGTCTAGAATAATTGGGCTTGAGGATGTTTGGCCCACATATGTCTTATTTCTTATGAACTAGGGTTTTTGAGAAGGCTTTGTATTTTGGCCAATGGCTAATTTGGAGAGTTATATTTTAGGAACTAAGGTTTCAAGAGGTTATTGTAGCATTACTGTAGCCGCGACATTGTTCATCCAAGGACATTTTGGGTAAAAGGGGATTTATTTTGGTTAGGATTTTAATAGGTTATAGTTTAAATACTCTTTGTTGCCTTATGTTAAGAAATTTTATGAAATTTGATAAATTTATTCATTGTTAGTTGAGTTTTACTCCTCTTATTCTTAATTGAACTTTTGAACTTATTAAAGGTAAATCACAACTTTTGTAGCGTTTCTTCTTGTAATTTAGATTCTTGAGACAGGTTTTTCAACAAGTCTAGATTTTAATATATCTAGGTTCTTGAAACGAGTTCTCATTAGATCTAATTCTCTATCTATTGATTTGATTTTAACCTTTTTAAATAAATTTTTAAATTAAGTGTGAGTTTAAGAGATTCTATTTCCCGCGAGTTCATATGAGAACATGTATTCCTCCGTTGATGTTGTCTCTTCTTCCTCCATTCATATTGTCTCTTCTTGCAACGACAAAGCCCACTTTAGAGAGAATCATTTTTATTTTTTGACAAAGCGAGAATATTTAACTTTGCCAACTACAATATTACTTACATAAATAAGCTTTACGCGCGTCAAAGGTTCCAGGATGTCGCAAAATCAAAAAAGAACACGTAACGTAACTGCATAAAGCCAACACAGCGTCATGACGCAGTTGAAGACCGTTGATACAAAATTTCTCATTTTTTCGTCTCGTTAAGCTCTGCACTGCAAAAGTTTCAGCTCTCTCCCTACTCACGCACGCACATTGAGAAACGATGACGTTTTGGGCGGTGATGTCGGGTCGGGCCAGGAGGTCGAGCTCCGATTTGGGAGCGAGGTGGATGTCTTCATGGTGGCAGAGCGTGGAGCCGGCACCCAAGGATCCGATACTCGGCGTTACGGAGGCTTTCCTGACCGATCGTAGTCCGAACAAAGTCAATGTCGGAGTTGTAAGTTCCTTTCTGTTTGTTTGGACAATAGTAGCGAAACTGTTTTATTCGTCTCAATATCCGAAGATTTTAGACTGAAATCGCAGGTTCAAGTGCTTCGGGGCCGTCGTCATGTAAAACTGAGATCCTAACGGAAAGAATGCTCTATTTCTTGTGTTTCTTCCGTTTCAATTTATTTTCTTCCAAATAATCGACTGATTGAAATTGGCTTGCGGTTGTTAATTTTTCTAGGCTCTCCGTTTTGGGTTATTTAGAGAACTCTGTAAAAAATATCGAAAATTAAGGATATATTTTTTGTTTTTGTTTGCTATTTTTTTTTTCTTTGTATTTTGATTTTTTTTGTTATTTCCGCTTGCTCCTTTTTCTTTTGCTTGTTTTATGTTATTTACAAGATATGAAATAAATTTAAATTTCTGGTTTCGTCTGTTGTGTGAAGATCACAGCTTCCTCGGTCCCCGGAGATAAAATTTCATTCTCTTATTTTATCTGCAACGGAATAGAGTATCAATAACTTTGATCAAGTTGTGTTATTTAGTGGATTCACCTTCTAATTCTCTACTTTTGTTGTCCGTATTATGTATAAACTAAAAGGGTGCTTACCGAGACGACAACGGAAAGCCAGTTGTTCTTGAATGCGTTAGAGAAGCAGAGCAAAGGATCGCTGGAAACTTAAACATGTGAGTGTGTTATTTTCTTATCAACCGACGCAATTTGTTATATTCGTACGCTTGAATTTCCTGTCAATTATTATGTTTTATAAATTTACACTCTGTACTTCGTAATCCACAATGCCATTCCCTGTTAATGCGGTATGGTAGTTGTATGATTAGTATTTTCATGTGTTGGTCTATGTGAGGGAATTGTGAGATTTATGTTTCTTACAACTTGCAACTTTTATGGTGGTCCATGAGCTTTACCTTTTTATCCTCCACTAACCAATTTGATTCTTGTCTTTTTCTTTTTTCAGTTTTTGCTAGTGGCTATAGATTCGTTGTCTTTATTTATTTTTTGTTGTAGTGGTCATGATTTATTCCATCTAGCACCCGTGAAATTTACAATTGTATGGAACCGGTAAAACTAGCATTTATACATAACATTTTTTGGTAATTAATCTGGTATTTTTTGTTCATTGAATTTAGTAGGTGTTAACAATAGGCAACTATGGTAGATGATACTAGGCTGTTAAGATTTGAAAGCAGATTCTACTGAGCCTGGCCATGATGATAGATCTTTATTTGCTGTCGGATAGCATCAATATGTACTGACTTTCCTGTTGCTGGATTTGGTTTAGAATTTTCTATATTGTGGGATCTAAAATAGTATTCAACCATGCACCACCAAACAAAATTTATTGTAGTGCCCAAGATCCTTTTGATAGTGCCCAAGATGGCAAGATTTTTATAAATGATTTCTTTTACTCTACTGGATTTTGTCGGGAATAGGAATTTCATCCTCTGCAGTTTATTTCCTTAACCCTAAAACTTTAGCTTTTTGGTTTAGTTTCAAATTAATGTTTCTGCCCAGAGATATCTGGGAAGTGAAAATTGTTTCAAGTATATGAAACGTTTGAGTAGACTTTGAACCCCAATGGGATTTAAACGCAGTCATATAGGACCATAGCATTATTTATGTATTAGGAAACTATATTACTGTGAAATGATTCTTGGAAATAGTGACTTATAAATGTCACTTTTTCCATATCTGGTGAAGCAATGCTATATAAACCAAACTTCTGCCGATAACCATCACATTCTAATGCATATTATATACATGTATATGCACACTCATATTTCTATTCGGACACTTGTATGTGAAGGTTGTGCTAGTTATCAAAATGTTCTTACATTGTCAGCCACAGCTAGATTTTCTTTTCTAGATTTTCTTTTCCTGGGTCCACTTGAAAATCATCAAATAGTTTACCTGCTTCATGCTCAATATCATCTTTCTTTCAACTAGGGAGTATCTTCCAATGGGAGGGAGCGTGAAGATGGTGGAAGAAACATTGAAACTGGCCTATGGGGAGGATTCTGAGTTTATCAAAGATAAAAGGATAGCAGCAGTACAATCTCTCTCTGGCACTGGTGCATGCCGACTTTTTGCAGACTTTCAAAAGCGTTTTCATCCTGACTCACAAATTTACATACCAATCCCTACCTGGGCCAAGTGAGTGTCATGGGTCATATTTTGAAGTTTATGTCCTGTTCCCTTTCATTTTTTATTAGTTGTGTTCTATGGGCCTCTAATGAGAGACTTTTCACAGCCACCATAACATTTGGAGAGATGCTCAGGTACCTCAGAGGACCTTCCATTACTATCACCCGGAGTCACGAGGGTTAGATTTCGCTGCATTGATGGACGATATAAAGGTAATCATGAAAAATCTATTTTCACAACTACCTTATGCTTGTTTGGATAAGTAAACTTTTGAGAATGTTTGATATTTTTTGAAAAAAAGTTTTGGGATGATTTTTTATTGGTTCTGTGAAAGTAGATAGGAAATTTTGGATAAAAGATTTTTGAAATATGTTTTGTATTGTGGTTTGTGAAAGTGAATAGGTAGATTTAAAATGTTATTTGATTATAGTTTTTTAAGGTTATTTTCTAAGGAATGTTGTTTTGGTTTTTGTGTTTTTTATTTTGTTCAGAAACTTTGGCAAATGAATGGACCAAAAGTGTTTGGAGAGATAGAGTTTTTCCTTTTTCTTTTTTTCCTGAGATTTAAAGATGTTTGGATTGAAGTTAAAAACATTTTTGGGTACAAACACATGTTCAAGAATTTTCAAAATGTTTCAAACAGGTTTTCCACTGATTTTTATATTTTAGAAAGAAGAAGTTGATTTTTTTTTTTTTTGAAATATCTTGAAGAGTTTTGAACATTTCTTTGTACCCAAAATTGCACTAAGTAATTTGTAACCCATTGCCATTCCATGTTTTTATTTCCCTGGCCATTGTTTTCATACCTTGATTGCTGATAAACAGCCTTTTTCACTGTCCTTTAAAAATGGATGTAGAATGCACCAAATGGCTCATTCTTCCTACTTCATGCTTGTGCTCATAATCCTACTGGAGTGGATCCTTCAGTGGATCAATGGAGAGAGATCTCATACCAGTTCAAGGTAAGCATTTCATTGTCATATTAGTAATAAGGTGTCCTTCAGATTCCTAAATTTTCAGTATTCCTTTGTTGCTTACTGAGCATTACGATCATTTTCAGGCAAAGGGTCATTTTCCCTTCTTTGACATGGCGTATCAAGGTTTTGCTAGTGGTGATCCAGAGGGAGATGCAAAGTCCATCAGGATTTTTCTTGAGGATGGACATCTAATTGGAATTGCTCAATCCTATGCAAAAAATATGGGACTCTATGGTCAGCGAGTAGGATGCCTAAGGTAATCATCATTTATCTTCTGAATGCAGGTTTATTTATTGCTCCTACTTTTAGCAATTCACCTGGTTTAACATAGAGCATGGGCATGATTCATCCATATTACTATAGTTTGATGACCTGCAGGTTAGTTATTGATGTTTAAAATGATTAGATTTTGTCATCATATGCATAACTTTGATAATTGGTGTTAAGCATGAATTTTGGGGGCAAAATGGATGGTAAAATTAGAATTTTCAGACTCAGAGGTATACAAACGTAGGAGATGTAAATTTTTTTTTTTTTTTTTGAAGTATACAGAAAGGAGATGTTGGGTTTAATATTTATGAAACGTGTAATATTATGACCAAGTGTAGCTTATAATGGATTTTTCTTCAGCAATCTTTTAAACCTACGAATAAAAAATAAAAATGAAAATGTATGGAAATAAGAAAATACTTATATAAGGGAATTTTGGTCCTTGCTAAGGCATGTGAAACCCCGGGATTAGTTGGGATTTTGTTCTCGGACAGCTAGTGCCAATAAAAACAAAATGAGAGATAAGAATTTTTTATTTCATTTATTCTGCAATGTCCATTGTTTTCGAATTAGCATATTAGACATTACTTCCTGTTGTTCACTAGGTAATTTATGCAACATATCCACAGATTTCTCGGTTGTTTTTGAAGTGAATTCAGAAAGGAAGAAATCTCTCATACTTTACTATGCTTTGCAGTGTCCTTTGTGAAGATGAAAAGCAAGCTGTGGCTGTGAAAAGTCAGTTGCAGCTGCTCGCCAGACCCATGTATAGTAACCCTCCTCTTCACGGTGCGCTAATAGTTTCAACTATTCTTAGTGATCCAGAGTTGAAGAAGTTATGGCTCAAAGAAGTTAAGGTAAATTACTGCAGTACAATTCTTCGCCTTTCTATTGGTTTATTTAGTTTCTTCTTTTTATATCTCATAGAATAATAGTGCACTGTTTTTTTCACGGTTGTATATAAAACCGCTGATGTACAATAAATAGAGATGTCATTACTGAAATTTTGGGCTTCTTGGTCTACCAAAATTCCTTTATAATTTAAATAGCAATCTGTGCGTGTTGGCTTCTGCTTTTTTTTTTTTTTTTTTTTTTTTCAAAAAAAAAAGAAGCTCAACAAAATAATATGAACTATTTACCACATGACCCTCTTGTTTGATCATATTTGGAAAAAATTCCATCATGGACATTTTTCTCCAGATTATGTAGATTAAACCACCAGGATTATTTCTTATATGTATTTCATAATCATTCTCATTTTTTCCTCTTTTTCCAGGTTATGGCAGATCGCATCATTGGAATGCGATCAGCTCTACGAGAAAATCTTGAGAAGTTGGGGTCACCCTTATCATGGGAGCACATCACTAATCAGGTACTAAAATTTGTCAGATTTGAAATCAATCTATGTTGCCTGTCCATTTTTTCTTCTCCAGTTTGACCCATTTACTGAAGTTATTATATCTAATAATTCAAGTCCTTGTAAACAGATTGGTATGTTCTGTTATAGTGGGATGACACCAGAACAAGTTGATAGTTTGACGAAAGAGTTTCATATCTACATGACTCGAAATGGTCGTATAAGGTAATGCATCCTACAATCAACTTTGTTGTACAGAATAGCTCAAAATGGGACATTGCTAACATGTGAACAATACACACTTTCATACGCAGTATGGCTGGTGTTACTACCGGAAATGTTGGATATTTGGCTAATGCCATCCACGAGATCACCAAATCTGCTTAGTCACTTGTTACAGGAGTGGAATTCTTCAGGGTAACCTTTGATGTACCGAGGCAAAACATACGCCATTGTGTTTTGTGCAACCTCCTTTCCCATCTCTTTATGAAGTAGGAAAGGACGAAATAAAAGAAACATTACTGCGTTCTCTTCCAAAATTTTTTCTCTTTCACTTAATGGTTACGGGAGCTTCAATGTTGGAGAGAATCCATCTTGTAAAACATGAACCACTGAAAAGTGTCGCATCTATTTTAATAATATATCTTGTGGAAACCCATCGGTTCCAACTAAAATGTGCTGGGCCGGTATTTTGCTTTCTGGTATTTGATAAATAAAGATAGACAAAGTCCATGACATCTCAATGCAGGTTAATTCAATCAGAAAATTGAAGAGAATATGAATCTAATGTTCCGTGCTTCCCTCGGTGCCCATTATCGGCAAAGACACAACTTCCAATCACAGGCTAGCGACCACATAGAACTCATTGCTAGGAACAGGTGACATGGTGGAAGAACCCTCGACGATTGGCTGCCAGCATTGAGACCACCGATGGTGTTAGAAGCCGAGAGATAAAAGGTGAAGAGGTTAGGCTGGTTGAAGGAAAAGAGTAAGATATGTATAGACTTTTGATTAGGGTGGGCTAAAGTTTTGATGGTACAACAACATACCTATAAAATAAAGCAATAGGCATATGAAAATTAGAAATCATAGGAAACTGAGTGAGTGAGTGAGAGAGAGAGAGAGAGAGAGACTAGCCTATACAAAAATTTAAGTAACAACAGATTTGTGCATCACAAGAATTCGGACTTCGGAATACGAAAAGACATCATAGGTTGTCTGACATGGCATAAAGTAGCAACAACATAGTGCAAAAGTTCAGAATGCGAAAAGAAAAAATTATCAGTAATGGAGTTCGGAAGTTAGAACCAATATCGGCTCCAACTCCAACTCCAACAATTTTTTCAAAGAAACTCCAACTCCGACTTTGAACTCCGAATTTTTCAACTCGGTTGGAGTCATAGCAAGTGTACGCCAAAGTCGAAGTCATCAAAAGTTTTGCCCGTGCCTATTCAATTCCCTTGCCTTCTTTTTGTTTGAGTTGCATTTCATGGCCGGATTGGACTGTCCAGCTTTTATAGCAGCAAGTAGAGCCAAAAACCGATCTTCAAAACCAATGCATGGGAGTCCTACACACATTTGAATCTCCTTGACTTTAAATAGAACCCAATCTGAAGCACTAGATTCTGGTCTTTCAGCAGGATGATTGACTTCAAAGGATAGGCACATCCCAATCATTGAATTCAATATTTATACCATCTGCTACCACCACCGCGAGTCGACCACTCTAAGGAAGCCCAACTCCAACTAAAGCCTTGACCTCTGACTCCAACTTTGGAGCTTTAGTTGGAGTCAGACTTCACTCTTGAATGGAGTTGGAGTTAGAGCTCAAGTTGGCCTTCGACTTTGGTCTGAGTCAGAGGTCGGAGTTGGGCTTTCTAACTCCATTAGAGTCAGAGCCCAACCTTAGAATTGAAGCTACTCACTTGTTCGGCGAATTACAAAGGAAGTGCAAGTCGTGGCGGGATGAATGGTAGGGCTAAATTGGTGCTTTTATGAAGCTCAAGATAGCCTCGCGGAATATAAGGAGGCTGAACCAGATAGAGAGGCGCACTAAAGTAAAAAAATCAGCTTTGTGGTTGGAAAGTGGATGTGGTATGCTTACAAGAGACAAAAATATAACTAATCTCCCTTACCATAATACGGAGTTTGTGGAATTGTTGTCATGAGGGGAATTTGGGAGGTATTTTGGTAATGTGGGATAAAATGGTGGTGGAAAATATGGATAAGTGTGTGGGGGAATATACAGTGGCTATTTCTTTCAAGAATTTTGAAGATGGTTATCAACGGTCTTTCACTAGTTTTTATGGTCCTACTTCTAATATCGCGATAAGAGAGTTGTGGGATGAATTGGCTGGACTTTGTAGCCTATGGAGCTTTCCTTGGTGTATTAGGAGAGATTTTAATGTCACACACTTCCCAAGCAAACGAGTGGAGGTCCTAGTTGTAGTTTAGCAATGACAGATTTTTTTGACTTTATCTATGAGCAAGACCTTCTAGACATCTCTCTAGTTTGTGGCAATTTCAATGCAATAGAAAATATCTAGGTTAGTCAGATTCCTCATTTCACACAAGTGGGAAGCACATTTTTCAGAGCTAATCTAGAAATGGCTCCCAAGGTTGTGCTCGGATCACTTTCCCATTCTCATTGATTGTGGAGGCATTCAAGAGATCAAATATATTTTAAGTTTGAAAACATGTGGCTGAAATCAGAAGGACTTGTTGAGAGAGTTAGACAATGGTGGTCATCCTATCTTATACAGGGCAATCCTAGTTATGTGCTTGCCCGCAAGCTAAAAGCTCTCAAGGAGGACTTGAAAAAATGGAATGAACAAATTTTTAGAAATGTGGAACACCAAAAAAAGTCCCTCCTCAATGAATTAAAAAGACTCACAAACAGTATGTGACATTGGATATTGAAAGGATGGCTTTAATGGAATAGACTTCATGCCGACAAAACTCGAGGGCTTTATGGCTAAAATAAGGGAATAAATGCACCAAGTTCTTCCATCACATTGCTAACTTGCATATAGGGTACAATGTCATTGAGTCATCATTAGTAGATGGGAGATTACATCGCACTCGTCTGATATCGCGGATCATATTACCAACTTCTATGAACAACTACTTTCGACTCTTGGAGACCACGTATGGCTTGTCTTGTTTTTGAGTCGATCGATCATCATGAAGCAAGTTGGCTAGAAAGACCATTTGAGGAGACTGAGATTTGTAAGGTAGTGTGAAGTATGGTAGATGATAAAGCTCCAAGTGATGAGTTCACTATAGCTTTATTTAAGGCATGTTGGGAAGTAGTTAAAGATGACATCATGAGCTTCTTCCATGAGTTTCATGAACAAGGTAATTTTGAAAAAAACCCTAATGCTACTTTCATTGCTCTTATTCCAAAGAAGCCGAGAGTGGTGGAGATTAAGGATTTTTGCCCTATTAGCTTGGTGAGTGGAATGTACAAAATTCTTTCGAAGATTTTGGCTAATAGATTGAGTATGGGTATTGGAGAAGATCATTTCAAGCTTGAGAATGCCTTCGTAGTAGGTAGGCAAATCCTTGATTATGTTCTCATTGTCAATGAATGCTTGGAGAGTCACATCAAGTCAGGTGTTCCAGGGTTATTATGAAAACTTGACATGGAGAAGGCATATGATTCGGTAAACTAAAACTTTTTTATACATGTTGAGAGGTGTGGACTTGGAGATGTTGCTCTTGGATCAAATTTTGTATATCCATTGTACACTTTTCATTTTGGTGAACGGTACTCCAATGTGCTTATTCGGAAGCTTGGGGGGATTGAGACAAGATGATCCCCTATCTCCACTACTATTTTTTCTTTTTTCATAATGGAAGCTTTGAGTAAAATGACCGCAAATCTTGTGGAAGGTGGATTTATATCTGGCTTTGTAGTAGGGATGCAAGAATCGGCACACTTGAGATGACCCACCTCTTGTTTGCAGATGATTCTCTTGTATTCTATGGTGCTAGTCACAATCACATTCACGCTTTGCGGGCTCTTCTACTTTGTTTTGAAGTGACATCAAGATTGAAAGTGAATCTCGCCAAGTCAGAATTAGTTACAATTGGAAATGTTCCTAGTGTCTTGAGCTTCGCCAACATTTTCGGGTGCAAATTCTCTACCTTGCCAATGAACTATCTTGGTCTTCACTTGGGTGCCTCCTTCAAGTTGCAGTCCATTTGGGATAGGGTGTTGGAAAAAATAGAGTGGAAACTGGTGAGTTGGAAAATGATTTATTTATCCAAAGGTGGTAGAGTCACAATGATAAAAAGTATTCTTTTCAATCTACCTACCTACTTCTCATCTCTATTTCCAATACCATTCAAGGTGGTTTATTGGCTAGAGAAGTTGCAACGAGATTTCCTATGGGGGAGTCGATGAAGAATTAAAGTTTCACTTAGTGAATTGGGCTACAGTTTGTACCCCAATTTATGAAGGTAGATTGGAAATTGGGAATTGGGAATTTGTTGGTTTTCAACAAGGCTTTATTGGGTAAGTGGCTATGGAGATACCAAGAGGAAGCTTTGTGGAGAGTTATTATAGATTTAAAATATGGTGGATCATGGGGAGGATGGGTCTCAAATAAGGTGAGCGGACCACTTGGGGCGAGGTTTTGGAAACACATTAGAAGGGTTGCACAAACATCCATCGATACACAAGTTTTGCAGTTGGGGATGGATCTAGAATTAAATTCTGGACTAATCTATGGTGTGGAGATTGAGTCCTTAAGGAAGCTTATCCAACAATATACAACATCGCATGAAGATAGGAGGTTTTGGTAGCAGAGCTCATGAATCTCTCTAGTGGCTCTCCCTAATGGAATATCACTTAGAGCTGCCCAAGACTGGGAAACTCACACATTTATAGATTTCTTCAATCTTGTGTAAATTGTAGAGTGAACGAAGGAGCTGATACGATTTTGTGGTCACCGTTTAAGAAGGGAAGATTTACTATATAGTCGTACTATAGTCCCTTATGAAACATTCTCCAAGAAAATTCCAGTGAAAGATCATATGGAAAACTAAGGCCCTCTAAAACCCTCTCTTTTTGTATGGACAACTTCCTTAGAGAAGATTCTCACCTTAGACAATCTACAAAAATGTCGACTCATTGTGTTGGATTGATATTATATGTGCAAGAACAGTGGAGAATCTCTGTGGATCATTTAGTTCTACATTGTGACGTAGCCATGAGTTTGTGGAACAATGTATTTGCTAGAGCAGGACTCCATTGGGTGATGCCACTAAGGGTTATGGATTTTTTGGCCAGCTGGCAAGACATCCAAGGTACCACTCAAATTGCTGCTATGTGGAAGATGATGTCAAACTGTCTATGGTGGTGCATATGGATGGAAAAGAATAGTCGAAGTTTTAAGAATCGTGAACTGATAATGGACAAGATTAGAACTTTATTTTTTCATACTCTATTCCATTGGTTGTTGTAATAGACTTTAATGGCATGAGCGTATATGATTTCTTTATATTTTTAGATACTCTGTATAGGTGTTGCTCTTGTATATGTCTTGTATACTTGGCTTCGCTTATTTTTTATAAAAAATTATTTACTAATAAAAAAATGTTATGTGCTTCCATTTGTTGTTGGTTATCTATCAACATTATTATTTTACAGCGAACTTACGAGAACTACCTCCCTCCCCCCACTCCCACCCCCACCCTTTCTCTCTCTCTCTCTAGTTTTCATTCTAAACATTGGAACGATGTCACATAAGTTATATTGCCCTTAACGATGCAATGTAGGTTGTGTAACCATTAACAACCGCATTCTCATCCCTCATAACCATGAGATGTCATACTCACCATGTTCCCAAATGGGGGTGTATGAAAAAATAGAAAAATTATATCAAACCAACTAGAACTGAACCAATCCAGTTTGATTCATAGCCAGCTTGGTAGGTTTCCATTCCTAAGAATCGAAACTAATTGAAAACTAGTTCGGTCCCGATTTTCACAATTTAAAATGACTATTGTATGACTATTGTAAGTCTCACATTGCTTAAATATGACTATTGTATTATCTTAGCATCCTATATAAAGGTTGGCCTAAGAGGTCAAGACAATCCAGTAACTTGAATACAATTTCAACTTTTCAACAAATTGTATATATCTATATTATATATACAATATATTTGTTTAATAAATATTTATATAAATATTTAAATTTAATATTTTATATTAGGAGTGGCGGAGAGGGGGTGGGGCCCCCTTGGGGTCAGCATGCCCCTGCTGGGTATTCTCCCTGTGGGGGGGTAGTGTGGGGTAGCCTGCCAGCCCATGCGGGGTAGGGGTGTGCAAAATTCCGAGAATTTCGACTCCGTCCGACCTCCGCTCCGACGCCGACTCCGACGGAGTCGGAGTTGTCGGAATTCGGAGTCGGAATTCGGAACTACTCCGACTAGTGATTCGGAAGCGGAGTCGGAGTCGGAGCTCCATGTAGCTCCGACTCCGACTCCGAATTTTTTTTTAAACCCAGCTGTAAAACGACGTCGTTTTATAACTGGGTTTAAAAAAAAATTATTGAACGACACCGTTCCACTTAATATGGAACGGCGTCGTTTCATATGTCTTCCTAAGGAAGCCTCATGAGCCTCATACGGTTCCCCTTCCCCCCCCTTCTTCTTCCTTCTCCAGTTCTTCTTCTTCTTCTTCCTTCTCCCTTCTCTCTCGCGTCTCCCGTCCTAGTGACTGAACCATCCCTTCTCTCTCGCGTCTTCCGTCCTAGTGCCAGCGTGCCGCCGTTCCTCGTTGCTCCTCTATTCAGCTTCCACCTACGGTGAGCCCTAAATTTATGAGCCCTAAATTTAATTCAAGCACGTCTCTTATGAATTGGAGCCAGTAATTGTGATTCTTGTGAATTGGTTGTATTGAATATTCAATATAGTCCCAACACGGCGCTCAAAACCCTGAATTTTACATTGTATTGCAGACTTGCGCTCGAGCGAGGTGTCGAGCGCAAGTCGAGCGCACGTTGTATTGAACATTGGCTCGAGCGCCACGTCGAGCGCAAGTCGAGCGAACCTCTCTGGATGGGTTCTGCTCGAGCGTCACGTCGAGCGCAAGTCGAGCGAACCTCTCTGGATGGGTTTTGCTCGAGCGCCACGTCGAGCGCATTTCGAGCGAACCTCTCTGGATGGATTCTGCTCGAGCGCCATGTCGAGCGCAAGTCGAGCGAACCTCTCTGGATGGGTTCTGCTCGAGTGCCACGTCCAGCGCAAGTCGAGCGAACCTCTCTGGATGGGTTCTGCTCGAGCGCCACGTCGAGCGCATTTCGAGCGAACCTCTCTGGATGGATTCTGCTCGAGCGCCATGTCGAGCGCATTTCGAGCGAACCTCTCTGGATGGATTCTGCTCGAGCGCACATCGAGCGGACCTCTCTGGATGGGTTCCGCTCGAGCGAAAGTCAACCGAACCTCGATGTAATAATACATCGATACAATAATATATTATGATACAATAATACATGTCCTATTGTATAATACAATAGCCTAGTTTATTTTTAAACTAATTTTTTGCTTCTAATTTAATTTTTTCAGCTTCATTGATTGTGATATGGATCCTAGACATAGTGGAGATGATCGTCCACAAAGGAATGTGGCGGATGCCAATGCTACAACTCCTACACCGGTGGGTACTTCCACCCCTAGAGCCACATCTAGGGCAGCTACATCTAGAGCAGCTACATCTAGAGCAGCTACATCTTGTGCGAGTAGTCGACTCCCACTCCCAGTTGATATAGAGGATGAGGATATGTTCAACGAAGAGGAGGAGATGCCCATTGAGTAAGATCAACCACCACGACCTTCTAAAAAGAGGTCGTGGACATGGGAGCATTTCACCAAAATTCCTGGTGAAATTGCGAACCCAGTAGCAAGATGCCATTACTGTGGATCACTTTGTGGATGCCATTCGAAGAAGCAAGGTACCAGTGTGTTAATAGCACATCTAAATGGTTGTCAACGATATAAGATAGCGAAGGGATTGCAAGCCAATGATCAGACCAACCTCAGTTACCAAACTTCTACAGCCACTAATGGTACACAGACTAAGAAATTGGTCATCCCTCAATACAGTGAGAAGATGTTGAGGGACATGCTTGCAGAGATGATAATTACTGATGAGATGCCATTTACCACAGTCCAGAAAAGAGGCTTTCGAAAGTTTCTAAATTTTGTTGAGCCACGATTTCCCATTCCATCACGGTATACAGTGATGCGAGATTGTATGAAGAGGCATACGAAGGACAAGGAGGAGATGAGGAAGATGTTTATTACCACTGGCCAGAGAGTGTCTTTTACGACTGACACATGGACTTCCATACAGAACGTCTGCTACATGTGTATCACAGCACACTACATTGACAGTGAGTGGATTTTGCATAAAAAAATTATTGGTTTTAAAGAAATTGTGGATCATAAAGGTGCATCCATTGGGGCGAAGATGGATGATTGTTTAAAGGACTGGGGAATTCGAAAAGTGCTGTGTATTACAGTTGACAATGCCAGTGCGAATGAAACAGCAATTGATTGGTTTAAGCGGAACACGACGGTGAGAGATGATGTCATTCGGGCCCACGAGTTTATTCACGTTCGATGTTGTGCTCATATCATTAACCTCATAGTTGTTGAGGGATTAAAAGAGGTTCATGATTCCATAACCCAAGTCCGCAACATTGTATGATATGTGAGGGGTTCCCCTCAAAGGCTTGCCAAGTTTAAGGCAATAGCAGAAGATCTGAAGATTGAATGTTCTAGTATGCTGTGCTTGGACGTTCCGACTCGATGGAATTCTACATACATGATGTTGGATGTGGCACAGAAGTACCAAAAAGCATTCGAGCGGATGGAGGTCGAGGATGGGGGCCTGAGGTATGCTTTGTTGGAGCCAGCAGGACAGGGGCTCGGTGCGCCGGACGCACATGATTGGACTAGTGTGAGTTATTTTGTTGAATTTTTAAGAACTTTTTATGAGATAACCATGCGGCTATCTGGATCCAAATATACGACTGCGAACTCATTTTTCAACGAGCTCTCGGAGCTTCATTTCCAGTTGGAAAATAGTTGTACTGACTCTGCTGGATTGTTATCTGCTATGGCTACGAGGATGAAGATCAAATATGATAAATATTGGGGGAATATTGAGAAGATAAATAGATTGCTATTTGTAGCTGTGATCCTTGACCCCCGAGTTAAGTTGGCCGTTTTAGAATTTTGGGTAAATTCCGTCCTCGGGGCAGTGAAGGCTGCAGAGTTTATTAAATTGCTAAAAAGTGATGTTGATGACTTATATCATCACTACAGTACTAGTGCTCAGCCTTCATCCGCAGTTGGTAGCTCCTCACATTCGAGGCCGACAGGATTGACAGTTTCCTCAGGTGATACTGACCCATCTGTAGGGGTTAGAGGCAATCGTATTATACAGCAGTATTATCAACTCATGTCAACAAGGAATATTATGCATTGTATATCTGAGGTTGAACGATATTTTATGGAAGCTGTCGAGGCACCTAGTGATGTATTTCAATTATTAACTTGGTGGAAAGTTAATTCCACCAAGTATCCAGTCCTTTCCCTGTGGCCCGAGATGTGCTAGCCATTCCTGTCACTACAGTTGCCTCAGAGTCGGCATTTAGCACTGGAGGTCGCGTGTTGGATGCTTATCGGAGTTCATTGTCACCGTCAACCGTGGAGGCCCTCGTTTGCACACAGAATTGGATAAGTGAAACGCCTATTGGACTAGATACCGTTGGCGTTGATGCCGAGAGCTATAGGCTTGAATCGGGTAAGTTTATATGCTTTTAAATGATGATTTAATTATTTTTAATGTTTCTAACTTCTAATTTTTATGATTTTATAGATCTAATTGTGAACCCTAACATAATTACCGATGATTGAGAGTCTGGAACGGACGCTACTTGAGAGTTGGGATGGAATTGGGAGAACCTCCTTTCTTGGTAAGAATCAAATTATTCTTTTACCGTATTCAATTTTTTATTATCAATTTTTTTTCATCTATTGATTGCTACTTTCTATCTTCATTTCAGGCATGACCAATGGAACAAAAATTATTTGACTGAAATCCGTGTTTAATCGAATTGTAGTTATATTTCAAATTATAGTCATATTGTTATTACGTTAATAATGAGACTGTTATAACTTATGGCTACATCATACATGTTATTTACTTTTTAAACTATTTATGCCGTTATATTTATGTAGTCATATCCCGAGCAAAGACGTGAGATAAGTACTCTTTATTCTATAATTTCTATTAGTACTTATTCATCCTCTCTCAAACGTTTAGAATTTATTATCCAACTGAAATTAATCGAATTATAGAAATTCGTACCATCATTCTTTTTTATAAAATTTTAAATTTATGTAATTTTCAACTCATGAGTCATGAGCACTTTTAATGCTAAATTTCAGGCGGACATAAAACAAATTAAAGATATAATCAAAATTCAGTAACAAAATCAGAACGAATATTTAAATTATTGAAAACTCTTGAATAAACCAAATATTTGTAGATCGTTTCACTTTAAAAAAAATATATATGTTGCTCACTATCTAAAACGAAATTGAACAATAAAATTTAAATAATAAAAAAAAAAACAAAATTTTGTGAGGAGTTCGGAAATTATGTTCGGAGTCGAAGCTCCGACCTCCGTTCGGAGTTCCGATCGGAGTTCGGAGCTCCGACCTCCGATCGGAATCGGACTCCGACTACCTTCGGAGTCGGAGTCGGAGGGAAAATCTGCCTCCGACTTGAGTCGGAGTAGGAGGTCGGAAATGACAACTCCGACTCCGTCGGAGTCAGAGCCCACCCCTAATGCGGGGGTGGGGCAAATGGGGGCAGGCCCCGCTACCCACCCTTAAGTCAATCCAAGTTTTTGGACTTAGAAAAGTGTTATTTGTACATGTTTCTTATATGTGCATTTTTTTCCCTATTGTTCACATTGATCATCTAAGGTACAAAAGCAAGGGAAGACAATCTCATTATTGAAGTAGACCCTTAGGTGCTAAAGTTTGTCATCAAGATGAACCACCACTAATGCAAAGCAAAGCTAAAATGATAAAACAGCTCTCTTGAATCTTTGAAGCTTTATAGATTGTTGGATAGTTTGGGCTGGGTAAGTAGTTAGGTTTTTAACATATTTGTATGAATTGTTTGTGGCTATGGCTACTTGTACATTTAATTGGTTGTTTGTACGTTTAAGTTGTTTGTCAAGTTGTATGGTTGTTTTGTTTAGTTTCTTAAGTTGGTATTTAAGTTGTTTAATTCCTTAAAATTATACTCTCTTCAAGGATGAACACATTATTTGATGAAAGATCTTTTCTTCATCACACTCTTATAAAGTGGTGGATAAGGTATTAACAACTCCTCAATAGTTAGCATACATGATAATGTTGTGCTCTAAGCATCACAACTCGAAGGTGAAAAAAGGTCATCCACCAAGAAATTTCAACAAGGTGGGTCTTTCACTATAGAGGAGGTCCACGCACAATTGCAAATCTACCTTGAAATACTCCAAATGCAATCTCCACATCTCTCATTGTTGACTCATAGGCGGTAATAAAATGTTCTCTCTTTTTTCCTTGTAGAGCAGGAATTGTTTTCACTAATGTTGTCCAAGAAGGATATATACTATCAGTAAGATAATATCACATTATATACTCATGAACATTCCTAAAAACCCATGTTGTTGTCCAACATTTAGTAATTTTTCTATATTGCTACTGTTTGGATACCTCGAGTACTCATTAGATAAAATTGTCACAATCGCCTTAACAAATTTTTCCATACTCAACTGTGCGGTACTTTCTTTGATCCTCAAATATTCATCCATAAGATTTGTCGTTACTCCATATGCGAGCATCCTAATTGGTGCATTCATCTTCTGAAGGGAAGACAATCCAAGCCTTCCACTTGTATCTATTTTTTGGAGAAAATAATCATTATAAGCTTCTACAACAAAATGGATGCGTAAAAATATATCACAACCCATTCAAAATCTCCTCCTAAAAACATTGGGTAGATATATTGGTGACTGAGTAAAGCAATCATTCCAAAAGTGTTGATGGCCTTCCAATAGATCACAATGAATGTACGATGTTGAGAAGGATGAAGACGTGAACTAGATGCTCCCTCAGTAGCTCTTCACTCTTGTTTTACCGCTATTGCTGCAATCATATCAAATTCATTATCAGAATAATCATCATATACAATATGATCAATACTTCAAGATGATCAATAGAGAACTGAGAATGGTGTAATTTCAAGAATTGCAAGAATAAATATTGAAAATCTCAATAGGCCTTGTTTCAGATGAGTAGGAAGTAGTTAGAGGTTGATCTATTTATAGAATTTCAATGAAACTGTTAGCTACAACAAAAAAGGTTGGTAGGAGAAGAAATGTTAGCAAAAGAAGGTAGTTGGTTTCAAGAATTGTAAATATGATTGTTGAATAGAATAAAGGTTGGCAAAACAAGATAATTGGATGGTAAATATAGATATTCTATTGGTAAATTAAGATATTTATATGGAACTTTAGATATTACCATTAAATGACCATTAAAAATAGAGTAAAAACAATAATTTAATTATAATATGATAACAAATTAACATATAATGGGTAGAATTACAAAATATGACAAAAATAAATTAGATAAAAATTATAAACAAAATTGAAATTAATAATATTTTATTGTTATATAGAGCTTAGATGAATAATCCAATTTGAGATTATGTTTCCAGCGAAATAGACAAAAAGTAAAGTACGTGTGATATTGGGCAAAATTTGACTAATAGGATAGCCAATCAAATGCTAATGCTCTTAACCACAAGAAGCCCATATAGATGCATGCTGGACTTGCACCAGTGAAATAACAAACAAGCATTGTAACTACTATCAAAATAACCCTACCTATTTTGTTCATTCTAAGGAGAAGATTGGAGAGTGATATGAAATTATAATTTTGTAAATAGTAGAAAGATAATTTGTAAATAGTAGTAAGATAGTTTGAGTTAATGTTTTATGGGGTTTTAGAAAAGGGGAGAGAGAAAAAGTAGAATAAAAATATTATAAAGTTAAAATATTGTTAGAATATAATTTTTATTTGAAAATTTAAAAAAGATGAATTGTTTTTTATTTTTTGTTTGAAAGATTTGGAAAGTTATAATGATTAATTTGAAAGTTTATACTTAGGAAGGAGATGAGATGATATAAGAATTTTGAGTTGAAAACATTTTCCAAACAAGCCCTAATGATCTGGCTAGAAGGAAATGTATTATTTGACAAAAGAGATGAAATGTAAAAGCTACATTTGCTAATTGGAAGTTAGAAAGTGTAGGCCATGTTTGTGCTTGGGAAAATCACCAAAATTTTTATTTTGGTTTTCAATAAATTTCAAAATTTTATTAAAAAGAAAATACGATATTTCAACTTTTTGACTTGTCATATAATTATTTCATCTAAATACAAAAAAACAAAACCGCTTTTACAAATGCCAAAATAGAAAACTCATAAAAAAATGATAATAAAAAATATTCTTTCGATTCTACCTATTCACTTCTACAAATCTCAATATAAAACTCTTTTTAAAAAATTATTCAAGATTCTGTAAGGCCCAATAAATACCACATCTCAACGAAATTCTTAACATTCTCAAAAAAAACTTAAAATTTTATAGCCAAGCCCTCCCAACTGCAATGACTCCATTTTTCCAATAGGAATGCCAGAGATGATCCAAGCTTGGAGAGGAAGAAATAAGATGGCCCCATAGGAAATGTGGTCAGAAATCCATACTAAATTGAAAAATCATCACAAACCTCTCTTTTTCTTTCCTATTGCAATTCTGTAGGCTGTAGTTTCCCGTTATTTGTTTCCATTTTCAAAAGAAAAATGTAAGAACAATGGGAAGACTAATAAACGGTAACATTTGATTCAGAAATTCAGTTGGCCACCTACTGCCACAAGCGTCTATAGAAAAAACATGATTCATTTTTTTAAAAAAGAATAAGCAAGCCAGACTGATAATGAGCCTCTTAAGCTTCTGCTAGGCATATGCAGATCGTACCTCTGGCTAGACATGAATATCATCACTTTTTATTCTCCTAATTTTGAAATCTTTAGGATCAAAACAATGTACATATATATATAAGCAAGAAAATACTCTCTTTTCTTTCCCTAAAATGACATAGTATACATAAACCACAACAAAGGGCCCTCCCCAGTTCGCCATCTTCGCTAACAACCTACTATAGTTGATTCCTCGATGCATCACGTCTTTAAATTTACATACCGGCTGGATGTGGGAAGCCGAGATCAGTCTGCCGCCGCACATGCTCTGGTATGAGCCTATTGATCAGCTCCGGTGACACTCCTTTTAGCTGTAGACAAATTGGAATTACCTGAGTTAATTGATCTATAGCAAGCATCATATACTGCAATCACAATAAATAAATAAATAAAACTATAGGAAAGCATCAGTGAGGATGTGTGAAATGTGATTTATATGTCTCCAACAGTCTGCACAGGACCCTTGCACTTGCATAGCTACTCAAAGTAATGGACTGCCTCTACCTAACTATGAGAATGAAGAAAATTAAAGTAATCAGTTGCCTCTACCATCAAGATCTTCAAACTATGAGACCAGCCACATTAATGGCATGGCATCAATGAGTTTGTTAAACATAGGTACTTTGTTAGGTACATTAAAGCTTATTCCCACAGCAGGAGCAACAGACCTACAGGCAGAGAAGAATAGAGCTGTTCCGCAACTAGGAATGACAATAATGAACAAACGACAATGTCTGCCAGTGCTAATGCAAAATATGAAAATTATTCTTGGCATTCTGTTAAGCTAGAATAACAAATACGTAACAATAAACCAAGAAAATAATTTAGGATTGATTATATAGTAGGAAGGAGAAGACAGAATCTCCAAGAGTACAATAACAGCAACAAACCAAAATCCAAGCAGCATATGACTGCCAAGCTGCCAGCAGGGAGTGCATTAGTATCCGATCTTGATGCATCAAAAAGACAAGAATTCTGATTGCTGATTCATGGATAGATAACTTTTGATTCTATCCTAAGGATAGGTTAACTGCTAAGAATCTAAGCATACAAACCCTGATAGTGTACCCCTCAACTTATGAACCACGGTCACCAAAATCCACAATAAACAAGGGACATGCCACGCATATGAACCCTGCTAGAGTGATTCAAGATTTTTTTTTTTCTTCAAATGGAAGAGGCTACATACTTCCTGCTTAAAGTTGAAAAGAGGGGCAATGGGCGGCCATTTGGAAGACAGGCATTGGGCTCACGTAACTCATCAAAGAAAGGGTGCGCACATGCTTCTAACTGCAATATCAAAAACCAACAAGAGGGAAAATGATAGGTCAGATACACATAGGATGACTATAAGTTATATTACCAAAGAATATTGTAAGGAATGGACAGAATGGAACTCTGAATTGTATCAGCAAACTGTAGAAGTTGCAGCTCACACAACAGAAGACAGCAAACCAATGTGGCTTAATTAAATTTTTTTTTTCCCAAGGCAGATGAAATGAGATTATTTTTTATGTAATTGGGCTTTATCTCAATACTAAAATTAATTTTCATTGAATAATGTCCAACTCACCGCGGTGCACCGAAGGCTTGGTGAATATTGAAGAAGCCGTGAAGCAAGGTCAATTGCTTCAGGAGGCATTCGTTTGTGGAAAACCTGAACAGACCCCAAAGTCAGCATTACATAAATGGATCAAATCCAAGTATAATAAACCCCATATTCAACAGCAATTGATGAATTTGCAAGAATGTGAACAGAACCTCTGACTGGTCCATTAGAAACAAGATGTTTTAAGAAAATAAAGTAAGGAGCTTTTAGAGCTCATCCACCTTCCCTAAAATATGATGATTGTCTGCTGGTGCATCTAGAATGTAATAAGTCTTAAGATTCGGGCAACACCACTTATTTGCTTACCCGATCATACCTGGTAAACAATTGAAAAATTGCCTTGTAGTTAAAGATGGACAAAAGTATACCTTGTGCCAAGGATGCGCTTTAATTTGAGGGAACCTAGAATCTGTATAATCTGGATTCATGCAACGAATTTCTTCTCGAGTTGGAGTACCAAGAACCTGCAAGCACTTAATGTATCATCACAAAATTACCAGAGTTGAATATCCCATAGTAACATTGATAGACAGCCAGGCTTCACCTTGATAATTTCAACAAGTTGGTCGACTGCATTTTCTCCAGGAAACAAAGGCTATCATAACATTTGAAATTATGAGAAACAATCATATATAACAGAAGATTAAATACAGCTTGAAGTTTGAGAAAAATGCTTTTCACTTCACCCCATAATTTTCAACGGAATTGACTAACCTGACCCACAAGAAGCTCAGCAAGGACACAACCAGCTGACCAAATATCTATTGATGTTGTGTATTCTGTTGCACCAAATATCAGTTCAGGAGCCCGATAATAACGAGAGCATATGTACGATATATTTGCTTCACCCTTGACCTGTGATAACAATAGAAAACCATGAAAGACCAAAACATTTGCAGGAAATAATCTGTTGGAAACCTAGACATTATGCTAGACAAAATGTATCTTGTATAAAGCAGCATGCTACTATAGAAGTTTGTATGAACAACTGCAAACATGCATTTTAAGACTCAATTCATATGTGAATTCAGTATCAAATTTTCTCAAGAGACTACAGCATAATGCACTGTTCTTTCATTGTATAAGCAGACCAAATGAGCTCACCTTCTATGTAGCCACATGCCACAGTATGAATTCCATGATATGTAGAAAGCGTATTTTCTAGTATTTATTAGTTATTATTGGATTTGTTCTTTTTTCCTTTTTTTTTTCTTTGTTTTAAACAATACTGGCTTTCAAGACCGGAGCTATCAACCACTCAGTCACCCCTCTGTAAAGACAATTTATATTTTATTTTTTGTTCTACCATTACTACCTATATGAATCTATCTGGTTGGTGTGAATCTATGGGACTATCTATTTACTGTATATATCTATCTATCTGTATATATAGATACACAATACAGCAGGCCCTTTTTGTTTGTGAAGTAAGAAAGAGCCCTTGATCTCATGCCTTAATTGAATAAAGTGGTAAAAGTCAAAGGTGGTAATAAGTCATAAAGTATCAATAGATTCATGCTAAAATTCCCTCTATGATACATTTTATTAAATTTTTGCCTGATACAATCTTTTGGCGAATACCGATAAAGGGATGAAGTGGTATATAGTTCTTTTGTTGATAAATTGGAGGATTAGAAACATGACTATTGCATTCCAATTTGCTTTTTTTGCATTAATTGCCACTTCATCAATCTTATTGAGTAGTGTATCCATTGTATTTGCTTCTCTTGATGGTTGGTCAAGTAACCAAAATGTTGTATTTTTCGGTACATCATTACGGATTGGATTAGTCTTTCTAGTGGGTATCCTTAAGGCCTCGTTTGGATAGTGAGATGAAATGAGATGATCTGTGAATAGTAGTAAAATAGTTTGTGAATAATAGTGAAATTTGGATCATATTTTGTGGCACTTGCATTGCAATTTTTTTTATGAGCACACTCGAGTTGCAATTGGCCATGGAGAAAAAGTTAAAAAGTTTTCCTGAATATATAGCACTGACTCAAACATAACAAATTATTTTGAAGCAGCTACCATTGTTGTAACAAGTATCTCAGTGAAATTAAAAAAAAAAAAAATGTGAAGACACATACGAGAACTTTAGCACTTCCGAAATCGCAAAGCTTAACCCGGTGGGTGAGAGGATCGACCTGCAGAATATATATATAAAATACATTTGGATGAAACAGCCCTGCTTATTTAAGAAAAACAAATGTTGGATAACATACCAAAAGATTCTGAGGCTTCACATCCCTATGGCAAACACCAGGAACAGTATGGATATATGCCAGCCCCCTAAAGATCTGAGATGCATTTTGCATTTATTACCAGAATTTTAAATAGCGAAAAGAAGATTCAGGGAAAAAAAGTGATCTAAACAAACAAATATGATAATGCAAAAGAAAGAGAAAAAATAAACTCATACTTGATATGTATAAAGTTTAACATAGATGAGGGGCATCCTCTGGTTCATGCTGCTGTAATGCTTTAGAACCCGGTATATAGTCTCAGGAACGTATTCCATAACTAAATTCAGAAAAAGTTCGTCTTTACTTGTCGTAGAGAAGAAACAATGCTTCAGAGAAACCACATTTGGGTGATCCATCAAGCGCATTAACTGCAGCTCACGATTTTTGTACCGTTTGTCCTGCAAGACCTTCTTTATGGCCACCGTCTCCCCAGTTTCTAAGCATTTTGCCTGAATAGTGTGATATCAATTGCTACAATGAATACAGGTTACCATGAAAAATCAGTTGTTACCGTAAAAACACACATAGTTCTATACCTGAAAAACAATTCCGAATGATCCACTCCCTACAACACGCTCTGCCATGTAGCTGATAGTCTGTAAGCGGCATCACAACCAATATCCCAACATACAAGATAATAAGAGGGATGAAAAATATAAGCTCCTTAGTTATCATCAGCAATTCAACATTCGGAATTACTAATCAATTGCTTAGAGCTAGATAGTAGCACCAATAGGGATCCAAGCACAATTTTCACAAGGCATTAGCATTGGTCATTTCTGATAATCATATATCTCTAACCAATAAAGAGTACTGCATTTTTTCTACAAAATTTGGAGGAGCTACATGTTACAACAACAACAGCAATAACAATAACAATAACAATAACAATAACATTAAAAAAGCGCAGTTCCTAACCTGTTTGGGTTCACCATTTTTGCCTCCAATGGTGGTGGAAATGATGTGACCAGTGACTGCATCATTCGCCTCGACAACAGAGGATGACATTTCCTACAATACATAGCAACACGGTATGAAAAAGCTACATTTTATACACAAGCCTTGCCCGCATTTGGGCTCACTTACAAAAAACCCTGTCTTAATGAACTACAAAATATGCATAAAAAATAAGGAGTAATAAATTTCAGCACGAGTCAGCTTTACATAGATGACAACATCAATTTGCAAACTCAACACATTTTTTCACAAATAGGGCCATATCTGCATAAGTACTTTTTTCCACATAAGTTCATTAGAGTGAGTCACAAAAAAAAAAAAAAAAAAAAAAAATGCAAATGTTGCCCTATTTATCAACGATATTTTGTGGAATTGCCATGTTTAGGACCCCATGATTACGACAGCTGTTGGTTAAGCCAAAAATAACGAGGTGTTCTAAGCATAACCAAAGTCATCATAGAGCTGAAACGCATTTATGATCCAACGAAAGTAATAGCAAATGCATATCGATGACAAACTAGGAATGAGATGGCACCGTGAGAATGTGACGTTGAAGAAAGTCAGTGCGAAATGAGCTCAAAGAATATGTATAGAAAAGGAAAATTTAAGGCGGCTATAGCTCACAAGAAAGCATCACATGCCATAAGTGGCTTGAAACCCAATCAAAGAGAATAACAAGGAGAGAATCAAAGGACGTTCACTTCATGAAGCAAACTGGTACCTTTTGAGAGCAATGTAACAAGTATAAAAGGGTAAAAGTCCCAATGGTCATGGCAGGGTTAAGGGAAGAAAATATGAAACTTAACGTATAAAACAAAAGGGGTGCTAGCACCAACATCAAATTTCCTGGGAAAGAATCGATAATCTAACTAATCAAGCTAAAAGGTACCAGTATTGATCTGTTTGGTTACTAATTACATGAAAGAGTTCATAAGTTCAAATAGAACGAAATGCCAGACCACAAAAAAGGAGGGAACTAGTATTGATCTGTTTGGTTACTTAGAAAATTAAGGATAAGAAGAAAAGTCCACGGATAAGGAAAAACAAAATCCCCGTACCCCAGATAAGCCTGATATAAAAAATAAGCAATTTAAACAGTACTTAAGTATTATCTTTTCTTTTCATTCTTTTAGAAAGATTTTATCGCTTAATGAAACTAAAGTCTAAGAAAACATGGCCCAAGAAAGGAAAGCTCAAAGATCAAGATCTCGACCATCAAAAAAATGAAAGAAAAAAATGCACATAATCTCACGAAATAAGAAAAAAAAGTAAGGAGTTAAAGAAAAAAAACAGAATAACATTGCGATCAGAGACCGTGGGAAATCCAGCCACTAAAAACTCCCAGAAACCTCGGAAAAAATAAGAGAAAGGAAGCACAGAGAGTACCAGATCGGCCAGAATTCAAAGAAGAACAAAGGCCCAGAGCTGGATCGTAGTAGATAAATGAAGAAACACAGAGAGTCATAGGGTGTGGTACAATGAGCGAGGGCGAGAGAGAGGAGAGTACAGTTTGAGCAACCAACCTTATCGAAGGCGTCCATTTCAGAAGGAGCTTTAAGAAGCTTAAGAATCTTCTGCCTGTGTTTGAAATTGTGGTGGTTGATAATCGTTAGGACTGGCGGTCATGGCGACGAAACTCACACAAGCTACACTCAAAACTTCTACCTTATTCCTCTTCTCCTGTCTGTCTCCGTCTGTGTCTCTGTTTGTCTCTAAGGAGTGGGGCCAGGCATTGTTCGAGTAGAACGGGAAGGAGAGAATACCCACGCGATCTTGAGTGGCATGTGATTACACGCTCCAATTAGACTGCTCCATCTAGCAATGGTGTCTTGTCTCTGTCTAGGAACAGTTGAGGACGACGACGACGATGGTAATGCAGTGGAAAAGCTCGCATTTTATTTAAGAATAGCACGTTTTTAAATTTCAACTTACGTGCTTTCGAATTTGGATTGGATTGAGAGGAATTTATTTTTAAATTATATCTAATATTTAAATAATTAAATTTTAAATTATTAAATTTTTTTTAATTCAAAATTTGTTTACATATGAGACTCATAATTTTTTTTAATTTAATATCTCTTTACAAACGAGACTCACAATCTTTTACAACTTCTGATAAATATATCTAAACACATCTTAACATCTAAACCAGTATTGTTAATACTGTACCGTACCGGCCGATACGGCCGGTATTTGCCTTACCGGCCACTGGGCCGGTACAGGTACTATATGTATTCATACCGGTCGAAATACAGGTTGTACCGGCCGGTACCGACTTGTATTTTGGCCAATACCGGTCGATATTTCAACCTCTATTATTTTTTTTCATTTTTTCAAACTACAAGTTCATTTTTTGACCCCCAATTCAAACTAGGCTATTTATAATTTATATATATATATGTATTTATATATAATTTATTCATATATAAACTATTATTTTGGAATATAATTTATATATATAATTTATTCATATATCAACAATCACAAAATGGTACACGAAACGGTACCGGTACCGAAATATTTCGTTCTAATGATTTGACCGGTTCGACATCCGGTACCATATTCAAAGCATTGATCTAAACACTTCTAAATTTGTCTTAGGTGGCTCTCACAATCTCAACTCATTACTATTCATAAAGAACTCAACTCAGCTCAACATCCAAACGAGACCTTAAAGTTAATGTTTTTGTAGGGATATTTTCTTTTTGCAAAGTTGCATCTAACTTACACTTTGATGATTATTTATAATTTATTGATAAATACCACATTCATTGTATAACTGTCATTTTGAGTATGAAATGTCATATCTTACGTTTCATCCTTATTTCGCATATAACTATCATTTTTTAACTGTGCCACATACATGCATATTATAAAAAATTATTTTATCTCGACCCATAAGGTTAGGATGGGGAAATATCTTAGTGGAACTCTTATATCCACTCAGGAGTGATTAAATATAGAGTGGTAATTCCTAGGTTAACGAAGAATAGTTAGCAGGACTCAAATGAGTTCTTTTTAAAGAACGTCGGAGCAAAGTCATACGTTACTGTCAAATTGGTTAGAATACCCTTTGGTTTGCTTTCATTATATAGAAGAGAATACAAGATTGTTGCCAGATTCTATGCGTCTAATATGCTATACAAGGTAAGTATTTACATCAATATCTAATCTAGTTAGAAAGGAAATTATCACAAAAAATACAATAAATCATATCCTAAATCATATTTCCGTAACATCCCCCCTCAAATTGATGCTGGTAGATCAAGAAACATCAATTTGTCAACCAAGAACTGATGCCGGTGTCGAGAAAGAGCTTTAGTGAATATGTCGGCAGTTTGATGTTCGGTGGAAATGTGAGGAAGAGTAATCACATGTTTGTCAAAGGATTCTCGTATGGAATGACAATCGACTTCGATATGTTTCGTACTCTCATGGAAGACAGGATTAGCGACAATCTGAATAGTACTGGTATTATCAGCATGAAGAGGAGTGGATTGAAGCTGAGGAAAACCAAGTTCACCCAATAACCCATGAAGCCATGTGATCTCAGAGCATGCGGAAGACATAACACGATACTCAGACTGAGTGGAGGACTTGGAAACTCTGTCTTGTTTCTTACTCTTCCAAGAAATGAGTGCATTGCCTAAAAACATGCACCAGCCAGTAACAGAGTGACGAGTATCCGCACATCCAGCCCAATCAGCATCACTATACCCCATCAATTGTAAGGAAGATTCCTAAGAAAAGAATAACCTGCGTGTAGAGGTGCCTTTCATATATTGGATAATGCGGCGGACAGCGGCTAAGTGAAGATGTCGGGGGGCTTGCATAAATTGATTGACTTGCTGCACAGCAAAAGAAATGTCAGGACGAGTAATCGTCAAGTAGTTCAAACTCCCAACGAGCTGTCGATACAAGGATGGATTTGAGAGAAGTTCGCCTTCCTCTTGACGAAACTTAAGATTTACCTCCAAGGGAGTAAGAACAGAGTTACCCGATTGGAGACCAGCCAATGAAATCAAATCCTGTGTGTATTTGTGCTGGTGTAACAATGTACCAGTCGAAGTAATCTGCACCTCAAGGCCAAGAAAGTACTGCAAGGGACCAAGATCTTTCATGTGAAAAGAGGCCTTAAGATGCTGTTGTAATTGCTTAATTAACTCAATATCAGAGCTAGTAATCACAATGTCATCAACATATACCAGAAGCAGTACAATTCCTGCAGAAGTCTTGCGAAGAAACAGAGAGGAATCAAACTGACTCTGAGTAAAGTGAAAAGCAAGTAAAGTAGAGCGAAATTTATCAAACATGCACGCAGAGCCTGTTTCAGTCCATACAAAGATCGGCGTAGCCGAAAAACCTCTGAGGAAGGTGTAGTAAACATGCTGGGAGGTGGAGACATATAGATTTCTTCCTTCAAATCCCTATGTCGAAACACATTCTTCACGTCCATCTGCCAGAGAGACCATCCCAGCGACGTAGCAAGTGCCAAGATCGTCTGTACAGTAGTCATTTTGGCAATAGGTGCAAATGTCTCTTCATAATCAATACCATACTCCTGCCGATTCCCAAAGGCTACGAGACGAGCCTTATATCGGTCCAGTGAGCCATCAGACTGAAACTTGACTGAGTACACCCATTTACAACCAATAGGTTTGACACCAGAGGGACAAGTCACAAGATCCCAAGTGTGATTGTCTTGAACAGCTTCGATTTCTTCTTGCATAGCCTGCTGCCAACATGCTTGGGTGGCTGCCTGAGTATAAAAGCGAGGAACAAAAACAGTGTTGAGAGTTGTAATAAGTGAGGTATGAGAAAAACCATACCTATCTGGTGGATGTGTAACCTAGGTGGAGTGTCGGGGTACAGGAAGTGTAGAATCATATGACGGATCAGTGTCTTGAAGAGGCGTTGAAGGAGGACGTCTATGATACACCACACCTGGGTTAAATCGCTCAATAGAAGAAGAAGACACATCATCAAAAGTGGGTAGAAGAGTAATAGAAGGATCAGAAATAACCTGAGACTGAAAGAAATATTGATTTTCAAAGAAAATCACATTTCGGGAGATCCGAAATTTGTTCGCATGAGCATCATAACAAACAAATCCTTTCTGATTAGGGCTATATCCATAAAAGCACACGTGACAGACTGGGTAGCAAGCTTGTGACGATCAACAGGTGGCAGATGAATAAAACATACACAACCAAAAGTATGAAAGGATTGATACTCAGGAGATATGCCAAATAATCGAAAATAGGGAGAATCATAATTTAGAGTGGCAGTAGGCAAACGATTGATCAGATAAGCAGCAGTAGATAAAGCTTCTACCCAGAACTTAGAAGGGACAGATGAATCAATCAGCAAAGTACGGAAGACATCTAAGAGATGACGATTCTTATGCTCAATGACTCCATTTTGTTGAGGGGTATAAGGACTAGAACGCTGAGAAATGATCCCTTTTTGCTGAAGATAAGCCTGAAAGGAATGAGACATGTATTCCCCTTAGTCGGAGCGTAAGATTTTGATACAAGTACTGAACTGTGTCTCGACAAGTGCAACAAATTTTTGAAAAACAGAGAACACTTCAGCTTTTGAATGGAGAAAATAGATCCAAGTAAATTGACTATAATCATCGATAAACGTCACAAAATAACGATACTGACAATGAGAAATAATAGGACTGACACGCCAAACATCAGTATGCACAATCTCAAAACAAGTAGAAGCACGACTACCATGCGCAGGAAAAGGTAATGTTTTACTTTTACCAAGACAACAAGTAGCACAATCAAAAGATGCAGGAGACGAAGAATAAGAATCTTTATTGCCCAAAAAACCATGTTTCAAAAGATGAGTCAAGACAACAGAATTAGGATGACCCAATTTCTTATGCCAGACTTCATTATTATTGGTAGTAGCCGTACAAGCAAAATAAACAACATTAGGAATAGAAAATTGTAAAGGAAATAGACGTGCCACTTTAGGTCCCTTCGTGATCATCGTCCCCGACACCTAATCCTGCATAAGACAACCACCACGAGAAAAATAAACATCACAGTTATTATCCACCAATTGTCCAACAGAAATCAAATTGGTAGATAAGCTAGGAGAGATAAAAACATTTCGAAATGAAGAACCCAAAGTACCAATAGCAGCAATGGGAAGTGTACTGCCATCAACAATCTAAATAGTTTGCGTGCCTCCATACTTACGAACACCATGGAGACTCATCGTACTAACAGTCATATGATTAGAGGCACCTGAATCAACAATCCAAGAAGAAGTGGAGGTAGGATCTGTACCTTGTAGGCCCAAAGCCATAAAAGCAGACACAATCATTTGTTGAACCATGGCAGGTGTGAGAACAGATGAATCAGAGCTTATAGTGGGGGGCATAGAAGAAGATGAGGACTGAACAACAGCTTGAAAGGCTTAGGATTGGCGATTCTGAGGCCGCACATGACAGTCTTTGATGAGATGTCCTCTTTCTTGCAGTAGTTACAAACTTTCTTTCAGACAGTTGCGAGCAATGTGACCGAACTCCTTGCAACTGAAACACTGCAACTTGTTTCTCCCTCTCCTTTGTGCTGCATAGGCTACATTCACAGTCTCAGAAAGGACCTTCTCAGAAGTCATACCCATCTGAGTGGATAATTGTTGTTCCTCAACCAATAATTCTCCCAAGCAAATATCCAAGGAAGGAACCGGATTACTGTTCAATAAACCGGCTCGAATAGGCTCAAATTCAGGTCGAAGCTTCATAAAAAATTGATCGCGTTAACTTTCAGCATGAACCGCTTGAAGAGCCACGAGGGCCGCGATGGGAACCTTAGCATGAACAATAGCATAATACTTGCTCCAAATATTAATAAAAGCAGAATAAAATTGCTCAATGGTCAAATTACCTTGAGTGTAATTGCTAATTTCCAATTCCAATTGAAATTTTCGGGCGCTGTGGCCTTGGTGATAAATACGATGCAAATAGGCCCACATAGCCTGGATCGTAGTAAAGCATCGAAGATTTGTCATAAGATGAGATTCTATCGTCCCCAACAGCCAAGAGATACCTTAGCATCCTTGACCTCCCATTGAGAAAATTCCTTTTCATCAGTGGGAACTCGAGCAAAACTATCAATATGATTTGACAATTCTTTCCCTTTCGAAAACATTTTAAATTGAAATTCCCACGTAGGAAAATTCTTGCCAGTGAAATGAACAATAGTATTCTTAATAGACATGATAAAAGTTACTTAAGAGTAGATGGGCAAGGTAAATATTCTTAATAGACCCAACGAAAGAAACTCAGACAGTCAAACTCAGATAGTCACGGTAGGACAAACAGATGGGCCAAGGTAAAGAACAATTGAAATAACAAGTCCATTGAGAAGAAGCCCAAAATAATGGAGAGAGATGGCCCAAAGTGATAGCTGCCCAGAACAGACGCACGGCAAACCAACGGAATCAGTAAACCCGATAGCAGGCAGAGACGAAAATGACGACCAGCACTGTCGTCAGCCACGCCAGAAGTGGTCGACCACTACTCAACTTCACACAAAACCGGCTGACAACCTCAAAGCCACCCACAGACGCTGTCAACCACCACAGAAAGTGCCGACTGACACAGAAACAACCCTTACAACTGTTGACAGCCACCAAGATGCCAAGCCCACAAGTTGGAACCCCACAAACGTGCGAGAAAACACTCAGGGAACACCACAAACTCAGAAACTCACCAACATCGAGAACAGAGAGGGGAAAAAATCCTATCACCGCAACTCAGAACACTCTCAAAGATTAAAACCACAGAGAAACGATAATCAGAGTAGGGGCTCTGGTACCATGTCAAATTGGTTTGAATACCCTTTACTGAGGGTTTGCTTTCATTATATAGAAGAGAATATACAAGATTGTTGCCAGATTCTATGCATCTAATATGATATACAAGGTAAGTATTTACATCAATATCTAATCTAGCTAGAAAGGAAATTATCACCCCTGAGTTAACGAAGAATAGTTAACAAGACTCAAATGAGTTCTTTTTAAAGAACGTCGGATCGAAGTCATACGTTACGACACCTAATGCTGGTGGGTATATACGTTATGATTTTTACGATGTTATGTTATATTACCAATGTGTTGAGAACGAGTTTATAGACAACGTAGTTTCAACGTGAGTTGTACTACGCTCACTGGCAAATACTCACAATGCCTATACAGAACTGTGACGATACCATATGATATAAGTGACATTAATTCCATGATTTTATGTGATTCTTGATGAAAGACTAAGTTTTTTCGACGTAAGTGAAATTATGTTCTTTGTATGAAAATGTGTATAAAAAAATCTATCTTCTTAAGAAATCTGAATGGGAGACAAATACAGTTTTCTGATTTGCATGCATTTCATGTTTATCATTCTTCATGCATAGTCTATCTTTGTGTATGTTAGTTGTCTAACTTACTGAGATTTCAAATAAATCTCACCCTTTGTGGACTCACTATCATTTCACTCGAAATGATAGAATATGTAGATGCAGATGAACCCAATGGACCAATGGATCAAGAAGATTGATGAGGACCCAGACGTCAACAGGAGACTTGATCTTATTTTGTTATTTATAGGCCTAACTCTTCGTGCCATATAACGCATGAAGCAGTTGGTTTAGATTCTTTTTTGGGAACTTGGTATTTTGTACTAAGATTAAATTACCTGATGATTTGAAACTTATGGTTTAATCAATATTATTGGGATGATTTAGTTATTCTAGCATAAGTTCATTTCCACCCTTACTTTCCGCTGTCATTATTGCATACTACTAGTTGCATTTCTAGGATGCATTGCATACTAACTATCATGTACGGGGGTATGAAACATTATGTTGCATGTCTTGACGCTCTAAACCTATGTTACATCCCAAACAGAGGTTGGGGGCATCACACCGTCACAGCCCCTAGCCGGCATCGACCCCCACTTCTCCCCGACCACCTCTTCCTCTGATCCCCTCCCCCACAATGGATCTTTCTCCCTGATCTCTCCCTTCTCCCCGACGCCACCCTTGCGCAGCTAGCCAGCCAGCCAGCCACAGTAGCCCACGTTGCACCGCCACCATCTCACCTTGTTAGTGACCCCTCACTGCAGATCTCTCTCTCCCTTCCTCCCTAAGCCTCAGCCATGAGATCCCTCATCTCCCTCTCGGTTTCCTAGCTACGTCGCAGCCAAGGATGCCTCTGCCACCAGCACCTTGGGCCACTACCACTCCGTGATGCCACCCTACACCCACCTTCGTGCACCCAGCTTCTCCCATGCCTCTCTCCCTCTCCTTCTTTGTTTCAATGCCACGACCTTTCTTGCCGCCGTGTGCCACCTCCAGCCACGGCCATAGCCACCCACGACACCCCCATCACCTGCCACCTACCACCCTAGGCCACTAGTATCCCCTCTACTCTCCCCATTGTAGGACACCTTTCGAATCTCCTCCACCCCACGGCCCTTCCACCACTACTCAGCCACCTCGTGGCCCTTGCCATCACCTGCATAGCCCTGTAACACCACCCCGAGCTCCACCACCGTGCCCCACTACCCCTGTACGAGAAACCCTAGCTCATCCCTTGTTCTCCTGCACTCCACACAATGTCAAATCACCAAATCAATGGCTTTTGATGTCATGGGACCTTGCCGAACAGCAAGCGACGCAATGAGTTAGCCCCGACACATGGTATAATCTCTCTCCCTTTCTCTCGATAGTTTATTTATTATGAAACTTGATTGGTGTTGTGGACTGTGCTATCATTGTGATCTAGTAACGAAGTAGTTGTGGTGGTTGTGTAATTGAAGTGACAGGATTATATATGAAGTGTTCTATTGTGGTGATGTGTTGTGTGATCCATTCTGAGGTGTGAAGTTATTTTGTTTGAAGTGATGGGCTATTATGTAGTGTGTGTTGTGCTTGTGGTTTGGTTGTGCGCAATGTGAAGCGATGGGATTGGATGTGAAGTGGCGGGACTACTGTGTATGTGCTCTGTGAAGTGATGAGACAATGAGGTAGTTATGAAGTGGCAAGATGCCTCTTGAAGCGTTGGGATGAGCCATGTAGTTTGAAGTACTATGTGAGGTAATGGGATGTGGTGTCGTTATGATGGGGTGGTATGTCGCGTGAAGTGTCGGGATAGGATATGTAGTTTGGCAGGTTGCGTGAAGTGATACGTCTGTTGGATTGAGTTGGGTGTTGATGTCAGAGTGTATGAAGCTTGTATGCACAAGCGGGCGTTTTAGCAAATTATATGTCGATCTTAGGTGATGAAAGAGTAACGTACATGTGTAAATTGGTTAGACACGTGTGTCGAACAGATTTACTATGTGTAATGGATAATCTGTCTTAAACATGAGTATACGATGGTTAAGCCTCAGAGTTGGTTTAAAGTTTGTATTATGCTTTGTTAGGATTACGATGAAGTGTTGGTTATTGTGTATGAATGAATGAAGATATATGTATGTATTGGCTAAGGTTGATATGTATAACTTAGTTGGTTCGAGTTATGCATCGAGATGGATGGTTTGATAGGAAGAGTGTGATGAAGGTGATAGTGTCTTGGCCTCTAAGGTGAATTAAGGAGGTTCACCTTGAAGGATAGAACATGAAGTAGGAGGCTATGTGTTTGAAAGGTGACCTCAAATGGGTCACAAGTTACAACTTGAGATTTAGGAAACGTGATAAACGAAAGTATAGAAGATGGAATTAGATAGAAGAGTATGTCTGAATGATGAAGTCCAAGTCAAGAGAAGTTTAGGTATTTTCTAAGTTTAAGTTATATATGCACTTGAAGAGAGAATGATGTAAGGTTATGTATGCATGTAGGTTGCTATCTGACACACACATGAATGGACTGCATGAAATGCAAATGGCATGGAGTCTTGGTATGTATTATGTTCATACTTTTACAGAGTTTTCTAAATGATAGAAATGAAAATGAGTAGTTTCTCTTTACGATGATTTATGAAATGAAATGATGTTTTATAAAAGTACACTAAGTATAAGTATTTAAAGGTATAAGTAAGTAAAGGCCTTCCTTGACAGCCCTTATTTATGCACCCCAAGTAATAGTTGTATACATGTAAATGGATATTATACGTAGTAGCTATTGTCTTTAGTTTTCATGAAATGAATTGTGAGGTTTATGCGTGATGCTTTTAAATGATATTTAAATGATGCGATGAAGGTGTATTTAAATGATGCTATGAAATGATATTAAATGATGCTATGAAAGGAATGTTTAATGAATGTTATGAAATGATGTTTACTGATGATATGTATGTTTATGCTTTTACACAATGTTTATGAAATAAATGAACTGATGAATGAAAAGAAATGAAAAGGAAATGACTGAAAGGAATGAATAAAAGGAAATGAAATGAATGAATGCTTTAATATATGAAAATACGTAACAGTCATGACTGAATAAATGAATGATGGTACCAATGGATTGAGCAGATTGCAATGCCGGGTAAGTAGTACTAGTAGTGCACCCAGTGCTACCCCCTAACTGAAAAGGATTCTTAACCTGTGGCCACGAACGGAATTTGGGTCCCAAAGACCGCTAATCCCAACAAATGGAGCTTAATAGTGTGTACCGGCCAGAGAAATGGTGAAAGGAGTAAATGAATGTATGAATGGTTTTTAGTTTTCTTATAAATGAATGTACAAGGTGTGGAAACGTTTTATGAAATGAAAACCTTTTTAAAGAAAAACTCCACCGTGTATTGTTGTCAAATGAAATGAATGTTTTATGTAAAGTATGTAAAAGAATGATGAATGCATGAATGAAAACCTATGTTAGTATAGTTTTACAGTATAAAATAATACTTATTGAGTATTCGACTCACTTTAGTTTTTATGTATGTCCCTCCCTCTCTTAGAGACAAAACAAGGAAGAAGTGTTAGGATAGACGTGGCTCAAGGGAAGCATGACAGAAACCTAGACAAGTTTTATGTAACGTGTTTAAGAGTATTTTTGTAAAAGGAATTTTAATTTTAATTTAATAATTTCCACTACAAAACTCTCTCTTAGATTTATAGAGTAGATTTTAGTTTTAAACTTAGAATCTTGCATATCTTGGGAAGGAAATAGAAAAAGTTTTAAAAAAGTCAGTAATTCCCGTCTCATTTTCTAAAACTATTTTCTAAAGTCCCACCACAAGGACAGGCATTACAGGGTGGCAACAAAGCAAAACCAAGGTTATGAAAGATTCTATAAACTTTTCAAAATAAAAGAGAGAGAATTTTTACAAAGAAAGAAAACTTTTGCAAAAGTGTAAGGCCCTGTCCATGTGGTGGAACTATTTAGAAAATGATTATAGAAAAGGAGACGGAGTTACTGACCCTTTTAAAACTTTTTTACTTCCATACCTAGGGTGCAATACTTTACGTTATAATATAAAACGTGCTTTGAGAATAAAAGAGGTTTACAGTGGAAAACATTAAACTTAAAATAAAAAGGCCTTTCATACATTTAGAACTCTCATGCCTAGACTTTCGCGCTCTTCCCTTAGTGCCGTGTCTGCCCTGACACGTTCTGCTCATTTAGTTCCTGTGGGGGGAGGGGCATACATAAAAACTAAAATGAGTCGAATACTCAGTAAGCATTACTTCATACCGTAAAAATGTACTAACATGAGTTTTTAGTCTTGCATTCATCACTCCATACGTACCTTACGTACATAAGACATACATTCATTTTGAAAACATCATTAGGCGGGGTTTTTCTTAAAAATGAATTTGCTTTTTGTAAAATATTTCTCCCGCTAATGCCTTCATTTCTTAAAGAATTCAAGTTTCCATACATACACTTTCTTATCACTTTTCTTTGGCTGATACACACTGTCATGCTCCATTTGTTAGGGTTAGCGGTCTTATTTTGGACCTGGATTCTACCCGTGGCCATAGGTTGAGAATCTCTTTTAGTCAAGGGCAGCATTGGGTGAATTACATGTACTACTTACCCGGCATTACAATCTACCCATTCCTTTGGTATCATCATTCATTCAGTCATGGTCGTTACGTATTTTCTTATATTAAAACATTCATTTTCTTTCAATCATTTCCTTTCATTCAGTCCTTTCGTTTCATTCATTTTTATTTATCAATCCATTCATGGAAAAACATTGTTTAAAAGCATGAGCTTAAATATCATCTTTCATGGCATCATTTAAAATATCAGTTCATAGGGACATTTAAAATACTTTCTTCGCATCATTTAAAGCGTCGTTTAAAGCATAAGGCATAAACCTCACGTCTCATTCCATGAAAATACATACAATACATATTACGTATAGTCATCTATTCACATGCATACACTTAATACTTAGGTTGCATAAAAAGGGGCTGCCAAGAAGGGTCATTACATACGTATACCTTTGAATACTTGTACTTAGCATGCTTTCGTAAAACATCGTTCATGTCATTTAGTAAAGCATCGTAAAAGAAAAGCATTTCGTTTTCATTTTATATCATTTTAGAAAACTCTAGAAGAGTATGAACATAATACTTACCTAAACTCCATGCTATTCTGATATCATGCAGTTCATTCATGTGCGAGTCAGATGGCAACCTACATGCACATATAATCTTAGCGTCATTCTCTATCTAGTGCATAAGCAACTAACTTAGAAGACATAAACTACACTTTACTTGGACTTTTCCTCACTGAGACACACTCTCCTTCTATCCCTGTCTTCTATGTTTTCCTTTATCACGTTTCATCTTTCTGGGACCTTCTTGAAGTCACCTTTCCAAACTCAACGTTCTACTTAGAGTGCTTATCCACTAGAGTGAATCTCATGATTCATCTTAGGGTTAAGACACTAAGACCTTCATCTTATTCTTCTTATTAACCTCATCCCGATGCATGACTTTGCATCCCAATCCTAGACGATACATACGTCACTTCCTACATTCGAGCTTACGCTTCCTCATCGTCATCAACATCCTCATTCCTGCATATCACACGAATCTAAGCCAACTCTGAGCCTCAAACATCGTATACCTATGCTTAGGACAGATTAACCATTACATATGGTAAATTCGTCTAGCACACATCTCACTAGATTACACATGTACCTTATCTCCTCATCACCTAAGATCAACATATAATACATTGATCACCTGCTTGTATAAACAAGCATCATAGTCCAATACCGACCTTCTCTTACTCAGTTGGCAGGACTCTTCCTACTTCCTGTCCCGTTATAAGTTCATCCCAACACTTAGCACAACAAGATTCCATTCACAATTACACCTTACGTCATGTCACATAGGTCGAGACTACTCCCAGGCTACACCGTGGCCTTGTCACATCATCTGGCATCCCGTTACGTCACTTCTGCACCAACTCCTAACTCATCATGGGTACGGTTCCTCACATACTCTTGTCACATCGTGACATCTCGTCATGTTCCCGCTACATCATTCTTACACTAACTTTTCACCCATCACAAGCACGACTTCTCAATATACTCCTAGTCATAATTGAACAACATGGTGACACCTGTCACCTCGGACTACAGGCCACATCACAATTACTTTTGGACACTGTTTCACAGTTCCAGACACTCCACATCAAACTCCACACTTCTCAACTACGCAACCATCCAACCCTTCGTGACAAGCCATCCTGTGTATCATGACTTCACCACACGGAATACATGTCACGTGTACTCCCTTCACACCACACTACGCCACACAGAGTACACTCCATATGTACTCCTTTCAATCCATGCTATACCACACATCACCACTACAGTACACACGCCATATGGTGCATTACTTCACCACCTGGAGTACATTCTACATATACTCTTCTCATTCCACAATATGCCACGAGTACACTTCACGTATACTCTTCCCATTCCACAGTACCCCACGTGTACACTCCTTTCCATTCCATACCATGTCACATCACCATTACAACACATACTTCACAACCACACTTCAGAGCACAATCCACAACACTACAAAGCCCATTTCCCAACTACACCTAATACTTCAAGTACACCGTTACACTTCACATCACACTACACAGTGAACTCCATAATACAACAAACTCCACAATACCAATAACACATTCTACCATCCTGCCAACTAATTAACATAATAACAACAGTAAAGGGAAAGAGAGTTATACCATCGTCGGGAGAACCTATGCATTGCTCGTTGTCCGGCACGGCCAATGGGGTCGGAAGCCACTAGCATGGGCGGTAGCGGTCACTGCTGTGACCTTCAAACAAGGCTATTTCGGGGACCGAATCTAAGGTTCTAGTGGGTAGATATGAGCTATGCAAGGGTGGCCGACATGGTGGGGAGTCTATGGGTGGCTGAGGAAGGGCCATACGTGGCGGCTAAAGTCGTGTACAGTGGCAATTAGCCACATACAGTGGCTGTTCAAGGTGTCTGGTGGCTATTTGGGCATGAGGATAGCTAGGGGTGGTCTTGGAAGGGTTCATGGTGGCCTAGTGGTCGCGGTGAGGGGCAGAGCACGACAACATCTAGTATTGTGAAGGATAGGGACGGTTGGGGATTATGACCAGGCATGGAGGGGTTGAGGGAGGTGTGGTGGAGCTTATGGTGGCGTTGGGGTGGCGGCATGGTGGCTGGAGGTAGCAGATCTAGCCATGCATGAGAGAGAACTCGTGAGAGAGTGAGAGAGCATGGGAGAGTTAGGGACTTCGGTTGGGCATGAGGGTGGCTAGGGGAGGTCGCCGATGAGAAAGGAAGCTCTTGGTGGCGATGCGGTGGCATGGGAGGTGGCGTACGACGGCTCTAGGGGAAAAACCCGTGAGTTTCATGCGTGGCCTAGAGAGGAGCAACAGGCTTTTAGCCAAGCGGAGGAGGAAGAGGGTGGTCAGGGGAGACTCGTGGTGGTGCTCGGTGGAGCTGGAGGCTGACGACGACAGTAGCAGCGGTGAGAGGGAAAGGAACCATTTTAGGTTGCTCGCGTAAGGGAGAGGGAGGGGCTACCAGAGGGGCTTTGACTTTGGATGTGCTCGTCGGCCTGGGGGGGAGTTGCCAGTGGTCGGTGATGCTGTATGGTGGTGCACGGCGACGCTCGGCTGCTCGAGGGAGAAATCGAGTGAGGGGAGAGGGAGATGTGCGATGTGGGAGCGAGAAAGGGAGGAGAGAGAGGGAAGAGGGAAAAGTGAGGGAAAAAGGAAGAGAGCTAGGGTTTTAATCCCAATCCTTTACCTTGGGATTTTCAAAATGATCTAACGTTGAGTTTTAAATATTGATTTGAAATGCATAAACTCTAACTTAATTGAAAACATTGAGAGGAATTAAGATATACTATAGTTTAAACTAAACTTTAGCTTAAAATAATATTCTTTCATCATTAAATAAATGATGAAATTTTCCTAAATATCTTTAAGAGAATAAAACCCATCAAATTAATTAGAGTTTTCAACATATTTTAAGTCTCATAATATTTTGAATAACTAAAATCATGTTAATAAAAATGATTTTCTACAATTATAATATTTTTTGAGCTCTTCAAAAATATTATAATTGTCTCACTTAAAATTAGGCTTGGTTCAATAACATTGGAAATACCCCATATAAATATTTTTAGGGCATTCAAAATATTTGAGGGTTTTAAAACACTGGGCGTACTTTAAAACCAACCGCTATATTTAAAAATACGGCTTCAGTATTTAAAACGTGTAGACGAGAACTGTGACCAATCGAGAGATAAAGGAACGGGTTATTACAAAAAGAAAATTGAAAGTGAAGGAAAAATCTAGGCTGAAGTCTTCTCGAGGCATGTCTTGTCCTGCAGTAAGTTTATGGAAAGGTATATGTTTTAATGTTATGATATTTTATAGTATGACATTGTTATTGCATGCATGTCAGAATGGCACCTACTAGGAGAGGTTATGTTAAGTGCATGAGATGAAGGAAGTGATAGAATGGAGGTAGTTAGAAGAGAAGGAATGAATGATAGAATGCTAGGAATATATAGAAGTAGTTACATGTTTATGAGAGGAATAGATTAGAAACAATAGATAGACTGTGATAGTTACGAAGTGCATGGACGACCACGACTAAAGTTAGAAATGAGATGGAGGATGAGACGGTAACTTCGAGGTTTTTCAGTAAGGATTGTCGTATGGAAGGTACAAATGCTACATGATGGATTAGGTTAAGTTCTTGGAAATGACTTGAGTGTGTCAATCCCCCATTGACAAGAAGCGAGGATGCAAGGTGCTATGCAAGAAGCGACTGAAGTAGTGAACGTGTATGAAGGCATGAAGACAATACAAGGATGAGCATGAACAGATTCAAATCTAGTGTAAGCAAATTTCGAGGACGAGATTTTTAGAAGGAGGGGAGATTGTGACCAACTGCTCATTTTTGTCTCAATTGGTCACGAGTCTTGCCTTTGTGTTTTAAATATCGAATTTGTGTTTTAAAGTTAGCAGGTGATTTTTAAATGGAGTCTAGTATTTTAAAGTTTTCAAAATATTTTAAATGTCCAAAATTATTTTAAATGGGGTACTTTTAATATTATTGAACCAAGCCCATATTTTTAAGTAAGCATTTTTATATTGTGAAGCCCTGAAAATAATATAGTTTTAGCAAATCATTTTATTTAAATGATTTTAGTTCCTTAAGACTATTATTTAATATTCATTGTTTCATTTTATGTTAAAAACTCTATTTATTTAGATGCTTTTATTTCTCTTAGAAATATTTAGTAAACTTTATCATTTTATTTTATAAGGAAATATTATATTTTTAGAATTAAAGTTGGATTTTTAAATTAATCATATGGTATTTCCATTTTAATTCCTAATTTTAGTTAGTTTATTTTTAGTGTTTAAATTCCTACCGTTAGATCAATTTGGAGAGCCCTAGATGAAAGGTTGGGATTAAATCCCTAAAAACCCTACTTTCCCCCCATGTTCCCTCTCTCTCTCTCCTCTAGTCGCAGCACCCCCTCCCCCGATTTCCTCTACCTCTTGCCTTCCCAGCTGCCACCATCGTAGCCCCTCGCCAGCGTCGACCCCCACTTCTCCCCAGCTACTTCTGATCCCCTCCCCCACAACAGATCTCTCTCCCCGATCTCTTCCTTCTCCCCAACACCACCCATACACAACTAGCCACTACCACAGCCCATGCCGTGCTGCCACTATCTCACCTAGTCAATGACCCCTCACCGCAGATCTCCCTCTCCCTTCCTCCCCAAGCCTTAGCCCCG
>NC_054597.1:18265815-18268315 GCF_004785595.1 Juglans microcarpa x Juglans regia | reverse complement strand
ACACATTGCACAATTTGTCTCCAATCAAAAAATCCCCCCTCCATACACACTATACATCTCACCCTCTAAATAGCCCACGTGATAATTATCAGTGCAGCCCCACAAAGCCATCCCACTTGAGAACAAGTAGATGCTTGTAACCACGATACATTTACAACTTCTTCCCACCTTCTCATTTGCGGCATTCTAATCCCAAACACCCCAGCAAAAAAGTCCCAAACCCGCCTAACTCCTTTCCCATCACACAAAACATGATCTAATGACTCTATATGGGCAACCTCACAACAATTACACTTCGATACTATTGGAATACCCACCTGCCTAATTCTTTCATCTACTGGTAAAGGATGAAGCCAAGCTCTCCACATTACAAAAGAAATTTTTTTTCGAATGTCATTTTGCCATAACCACCTCCTCCACAAGCATATTGGGCCCATCTTTCTCAATACCTCCCAGGCTAGCTTTGACGTTAACTCCCCATCATCAGCTTGCTTCCCTACGTAACAATCCCTCCCTTCTTGCAAATGCACCTGCACGTTAATAACTTTTATAGCCAACTCCGCACCTATGAGCTAACGCACACGAGTCACGTCCTAGCTATTTCCTTCCAACAAATCTCGAATCCTCAAACACGGGTTGGGGGGTCCCCAACTACCACGTCTAATTCAACCAATACACCATCCCCCATCTAATTATCAAACCAAAAACTTGAATCCCCCCCTCGGATTAAACACTTACAATTACTCAAAACAGTGGGAAACACCTTCAAAATGCCTCTCCAAAATCTCGAGCCCCTCCTAGGTGATACCAGTGGGAACACATGTGAATTACCAACATATTTTTCCTTAAAAAATTCAGCCCACAAAGATCCTCCCTTCAATAATCTCCAAGCAAACTTCATGAATAAAGAAGTTTGTACATCCGAAAGATCCCGAATTCCCAAACCCCCTTCCTCCACCGGCAAACAAATCCTCTTCCATGACACCCACTTTCTCTTTTTTTCCTCCACACTCGATCCACATAGAAAATTTGCAAACATCCCCTTTAGCTCTTTCACTGCCCCTTTCGGGACATTCATCACGGAAGCAAATGAACCGGCATGCTATTTAAAACATGCTTCAAGAGAACAAACTTACCCCCAAAGGATAATAACTTTCCTTTCCATCCCGCAAGCTTCTTTTGCACTTTGATCAATAATGACTCAAATAAGCGATGCACCATACGACCCACATACAATGGCACTCCTAAATAAATACAAGGCCACGATCCTTCTCTACAACCTGTCAAACTCATCAAATCTTCCTTCCTTGCCAGTGAAAATAATGAAGAAAAAAATATAGAAGATTTACTTGGGCTCACCTCCTGTCCCGACATCTTCTCATGCACCTTCAATATGCACATAGACAAACTGAATCTCTACCTCTATTCAAAAATAACAGAAGGTCATCTGCATATAAAAGATGCGTAATAGCCCTACCCCCATCAATTGAAATGGCTTTATTTTCCCCAATAAAAATTCTTGACATATCAAATGAGACAAAATCTCCTCCGTCAATATAAAAAGATAAGGTGATAACGGATCGCCTTGACGTAGACCCCGGGAGGATCTAAAATAACCCTTCAAGCTTCCATTTAACATAACTAAAAAAATCGACGAGGAAACACAGTTATATATGATAGCTTGACACTTCTCCGAAAAACCCAACCTCTTCAATACTTCCATTAAAAATCTCTAATTCACCCTATTATACGCTTTAGCCATATCAATTTTAATCATCACCTTCTCACCTCTATTTTTCCAATTCAGACCACTCACCATTTCCTGAGCAATAGAAATATTATCAAAAATTCTATAACCTCGCACAAAAGGCACTTGTTCTGGCGAAATAATCCCTTCTAAAATAGGAGCTAGTCGATTCACCAGCACTTTGGATAAAATCTTATACACTACCCCAGATAAACTGATTGGCCTAAATTGAGAGAAAGAAATCAGTTCCTCCACTTTTGGAATTAACACAATGTTAGTTGCCCCAAAAAATGACGACAGAGGAATACCTTCAAAGAACTCACATGCCATTTCCAGTAACTCAACCTTCACAATTTCCCAAGCCAAAACAAAAAAACTTTCCGAGAACCCATCAGGCCCAGGACTACTATCCTGCGGAATCGACCAAAGAGAGGCCTGAACCTCCTCCATAGTCGGACTACCCTCCAAAGTTGCATTATCCATCTTGAAAGTTACTGGTGCAAGCAAATTCAGATCTTTGTCCACCCATTCTACTATGTTTGCCGTAAGCATTTCAGTAAAATAAGTTACCGCCCCCTCATGCACTGAATCAGACGATTGAAGTACTTGCCCGTTCTCCAATGCCATCTTATCAACATTTTGATTCTTCTTTTTCACTCTCATAGATGCATGAAAAAGGCTGAATTGGAATCACCCTCCATAAGCCACTTAATACGTGACTTTTGACAACCCATAATTTCTTCTTGCTGTAAA